>NW_026284616.1:0-586 GCF_023373465.1 Oncorhynchus keta
TCATTAATGTCTTAATCGAAATTACGGATTGGCCTTTATGACATAGTTTGTACATCTCAATTGTCAGTAGAAGCCACATTTGTTTAAGTAAGTCAACCATGTTATTTTAAAAGGCAGTAAATGAGGCTGAATGAACTGTTCCGTTGCCAGACAAGGTTCCGCTGATAGCCAGGTGAAAGCAGTGGTAAGTTGTTGAGACTATGCTGTTGGTCCTAACAGTTTGTGGGCACCGTTTCTCACTGTTATAGTGCAATTAATGTATTGTTTCGTGGCTTTGCTGGCATGCGTCCAATTTTTTTATTTTATTTAACTTGGTTAGTCAGTTAAGAACAAATTCTTATTTACAAAGAAGGCCAATCCTGACCGATGCTGGGCTAATTGTGCGCTTCCCTATGGGACTCCCAATCATGGCCAGATGTGATTCAGCTATGATTCGAACCAGGGACTGTAGTGATGTCTCTTGCACTGAGATGAGGTGCCTTAGACTGCTGCGCCACTCGGGAGCCCTTAAAAGGTTTGTGCCCAATGTAGGGCAGGAGTTTGAAGGCACAAGCGGGGACCCCAGCCAACAGAGAATTGAGAAATG
>NW_026284617.1:0-23676 GCF_023373465.1 Oncorhynchus keta
CTCTTCTCTTCCCCCCCTCCTCTCTCTCCATGTGTCAACTACAATCCTACATAATATTACCTCTTTCTCCTGTCAACCCCCTACCCCCTCCCCTCCCTCTCTCTCCATGTGTCAACTATTAATCCTACATAATATTACCTCTTCTTCCCCCTCCTCTCTCCATGTGTCAACTCATAATCTTACATATTATTACTCCTTCTTTCCTCCCTCCTCTCTCCATGTGTCAACTAATAATCCTGGGTTACACATAATATTACTTCCCTTCCCTCTTCCTCCATGTGTCAAACTCACAATCCTTACATAATATTACCTCTTCTCCCCCTCTCCCTCTCTCTCTCCATGTGTCAACTATAATCCTACATAATATTACTTCTCCCCTCCTCTCTCATGTGTTTCCCCTTTCTCCCCTCCTCTCTCTCCATGTGTCAACCACCATAATCCTACATAATATTACCTCTTCTCTCCTCCCTCTCTCCTCAATTTCTCTTTCCCCCCTCCTCTCTCTCCATGTCAACTACAATCCCTACATAATATTACCTCTTCTCTCCCCTCCCTCTCTCTCTCCATGTGTCAACTACAATCCTACATAATATTACCTCTTCTCTTTCCCCCTCCTCTCTCTCTCCATGTGTCAACATAATACAATCCTACATAATATTACCTCTTCTCTTTTCCCCCCTCCCTCTCTCCATGTGTCACTACAATCCTACATAATATTACCTCTTTCTTCCCCTCTCTCTCTCTCCATGTGTCAACTACAATCCCACATAATATTACCTCTTCTCTTTCCCCCCTCTCTCTCTCCATGTGTCAATCCCTACATAATATTACTCCCCTCTCTCTCCATGTGTCAACTCCCACATAATATTACCTCTTCTCTTCCCCCCCTCCTCTCCATGTGTCAACTACAATCCTACATAATATTACCTCTTCTCTTTCCCCCCTCCTCTTCTCCATGTCAACTACAATCCCACATAATACTTTCTTACCTCTTCTCTCCATGTGTCCCCCCCCTTTCCCCTCCTCTCCATGTGTCAACTACAATCCTACATAATATTACCTCTTCTCTTTCCCCCTCCCTCTCTCCATGTGTCAACTACAATCCCACATAATATTACCTCTTCTCTTCCCCCCTCTTCCCCTCTCCATGTGTCAACACCATAATCCTCACATAATATTACCTCTTCTCATAATTTCTCCCCTCCCTCCCTCTCTCCATGTGTCAACTATAATCCCACATAATATTACCTCTTCTCTTTCTCCCCCCCCTCTCTCTCTCCATGTGTCAACCATAATCCTGGCCATAATATTACCTCTTCTCCTCCTTCTCTTCCCCTTCCCTCCCTCTCTCCATGTGTCAACTACAATCCTTACATAATATTACCTCTTCTCTTCCCCTCCCTCCTCTCTCCATGTGTCCTTCCTAATCCTACATAATATTACCCCCTCTCCTCTTCTCCATTTCATAATCCTACCTCTCTTCCTTTTCCCCTCCCTCTCTCTCCATGTGTCAACTACAATCCCACATAATATTACCTCTTCTCTTCAATTCATAATCCCATAATATTACTCCTCTCCTCTCCATGTGTCAACCCATAATCCTACATAATATTACCTCTTCTTTTCTCCCCCTCCTCTCTCTCCATGTGTCAACTATAATCCTACATAATATTACCCTTCTCTCTCCCCTCCTCTCTCTCCATGTGTCAACTACAATCCTACATAATATTACCTATTTCTTTTCCCCCCTCCTCTCTCTCCATGTGTCAACTACAATCCACATAATATTACCTCTTCTCTTCCCCTCCCTCTCTCTCCATGTGTCAACTACAATCCTACATAATATTACCTCTTCTCTTCCCCTCCTCTCTCTCCATGTGTCAATCCTACATAATCCCATAATATTACTTCTTTCTCCCTTCCCCTCTCCATGTGTCAACTACAATCCCACATAATACTTTCTCCCCCTCTCTCCTCCATGTGTCAACTTCTAATCCTACATAATATTACCTCTTCTCTCAACTCCCCTCCCTCTCTCTCCATGTGTCAACTACAATCCTACATAATATTACCTCTTCTCTCTCCCTCCTCTCTCTCTCCATGTGTCAACTCATAATCCACATAATATTACCTCTTCTCTTTCCCCCTCTCTCTCTCCATGTGTCAATCCCTACAATCCCAACATAATATTACTCCTCTTCTCCTTTCTCCCCTCCCCTCTCTCCATGTGTCAACTACAATCCACATAATATTACATAATCCTTCTCTTCCCCCCCTCCTCTCTCTCCATGTGTCATAATCCTACAATCCCACATCAACCATAATTACCTCTTCTCTTCTCCCCTCCTCTCTCTCCATGTGTCAACTACATAATCCTACATAATATTACCTCTTCTCTTTCTCCCCTCTCTCCATGTGTCAACTACAATCCCACATAATATTACCTCTTTCTCCCCCTCCCTCTCTCCATGTGTCAACACAATCCCACATAATATTACCTCTTCTCTCCCCTCCCTCTCTCTCCATGTGTCAACTACAATCCTACATAATATTACCTCTTCTCTTTCCCCCCTCCCTCTCTCCATGTGTCAACTACAATCCTACATAATATTACCTCTTCTCTTCCCCCTCCCTCTCTCTCCATGTGTCAACTACAATCCTACATAATATTACCTCTTCTCTTTCCCCTCCCCTCTCTCCATGTGTCAACTACAATCCTACATAATATTACCTCTTCTCTTTCCCCTCCTCCTCTCTCCATGTGTCAACTAATCCTACATAATATTACCTCTTCCTCTTCTCTTCCCCCCTCCTCTCTCTCCATGTGTCAACTACAATCCTACATAATATTACCTCTTCTCTTTCCCCCCTCCTCTCTCTCCATGTGTCAACTACAATCCTACATAATATTACTCTTCTCTCCCCTTCTCTCCATGTGTCAACTATAATCCTACATATTACTCTTCTCCCCCCCTCCCTCTCTCTCCATGTGTCAACTACAATCCTACATAATATTACCTCTTTCTCTTTCTCCCCTCTCCTCTCTCCATGTGTCAACTACAATCCTACATAATATTACCTCTTCTCTTTCCCCCCTCTCTCTCCATGTGTCAACTACAATCCTACATAATATTACCTCTTCTCCCCTCTCCCTCTCTCTCCATGTGTCAACTACTATCCACATAATATTACCTCCTTCCTCCCTCCTCTCTCTCCATGTGTCAACTACAATCCCACATAATATTACCTCCCCTCCCCTTCTCTCCCCCTCTCTCTCCATGTGTCAACTACTATCCCACATAATATTACCCCCTCCCCCTTCCCTCCATGTGTCAACTACTATCCCACATAATATTCCCTCTCTCTCCATGTGTCAACTACTATCCTACATAATATTACTCCCTCCCCCTTCTCCTCTCTCCATGTGTCAACTACTATCCCACATAATATTACCTCCCCTCCTCCCCCTTCTCCTCTCTCTCCATGTGTCAACTACTATCCCACATAATATTACCCCCCCTCCCCTTTCTCTCCTCTCTCCATGTGTCAACTACTATCCTACATAATATTACCCCCCTCAACCTATCCCCTTCTCCCTCTCTCTCCATGTGTCAACTACTATCCCACATAATATTACCTCCCCTCCCCTTCTCCCTCTCTCTCCATGTGTCAACTACAATCCTACATAATATTACCCCCCTCTCTCTCCAGCCTTCCTCTGTTGTTTCGATGTGTGGCCCCAGGGCCAGCCTTCAGACAGCTGGACGCTGAGCAGAGCATGATCCTTCTACACAACCTGACTACACTGTGTAGAGACCTGGACCCACAGGTAACACACACACACACAGACACAGACACACACACACACACACGGACGGACACACACACACACACACACACACACACACACACACACACACACACACACACACACACACACACACGGACGGACGGACGGACAGATACACACACACAGACACATACACACACGCATACACACACACACACACACACACACACACACACACACACACACACACACACACGCATATACACACACACATACACACACACATGCATTCACACAGACACACACACACACACACACACACACACACTACAACACACACACACACACGCCACCACACACACACACACACACACGGACTGGACGGACGGACAGATACACACACACACAGACACATACACACACGCATACACACACACATACACACACAGCACGCATTCACACACACAGACACACACACACGCATATACACACACACACACACACACACGGACGGACGGACAGATACACACACACACACAGACACACACACACACGCATATACACACACGCATACACACACACAGACACACACACACGCATACACACACACACACACACACACACACATGGACGGACGGACAGATACACACACACACACAGACACACACACACACGCATACACACACACGCACACACACAGACACACACACACGCATATACACACACACACACACACACACACACATGGACGGACGGACAGATACACACACACACACAGACACACACACACATGCATACACACACACGCATTCACACACACAGACACACACACGCATATACACACACACACACACACACACACGGACGGACGGACAGATACACACACACACACAGACACATACACACACGCATACACACACACATACACACACACACGCATTCACACACACAGACACACACACACGCATATACACACACACACACACACACACACACACACACGGACGGACGGACAGATACACACACACACACAGACACATACACACACGCATACACACACACATACACACACAAACGCATTCACACACACAGACACACACACACGCATATACACACACACATACACACACACACGCATTCACACACACAGACACACACACACGCATATACACACACACACACACACACACACACACACACACACACACACACACACACACACACACACACACACACACACACACACACACACACGGACGGACAGATACACACACACACAGACACATACACACACGCATACACACACACATACACACACACACGCATTCACACACACAGACACACACACACGCATATACACACACACACACACACACACACACACACACACACACACACACACACACACACACACACACACACACACGGACGGACGGACAGATACACACACACACAGACACATACACACACGCATACACACACACATACACACACACACGCATTCACACACACAGACACACACACACGCATATACACACACACACACACACACACACAAACACACACACCCACACATAGAAACACACACATACATTCATACACAGACACACAGACACAGACACAGACACACACAGACAAACACACAGAGACACACACACACACACACACACACACACAGACACAGACACAGACACAGACACAGACACACACAGACACACACACACAGACACACACACACACAGACACACACACAGACACACACACACAGACACACACACAGACACACACACACAGACAACACACACAGACACAGACACAGACACACGAACTGTACATTAACCCTCGCTGTGTGTTCTCTGCAGGTGTCTGCAGCTCTAGCAGCTAACATGGGAGACAACATAAACAGCAACACCATCGCTGCCCTCGGCAGAGAGAGTACAGGTCTATCTGAGGGTCAGATCACCATGGCACCCGCCAGCGTTCTGTGGGCTTCCTTCAGCATTCTGAGCACTGTGATTGGCTGGAACCAGGGCCAGGCCATGGCCATCATCCAATCACTGATGCTGTCAGGAGCCGTGAAGGTAACCTAGTTTATCACCTAGTACTGGTTGTTGTTGTGGTAGTTAATCACCTAGTACTGGTTGTTGTTGTGGTAGTTAATCACCTAGTACTGGTTGTTGTTGTGGTAGTTAATCACCTAGTACTGGTTGTTGTTGTGGTAGTTAATCACCTAGTACTGGTTGTTGTTGTGGTAGTTAGTTAATCACCTAGTACTGGTTGTTGTTGTGGTAGTTAGTTAATCACCTAGTACTGGTTGTTGTTGTGTAGTAGTTAATCACCTAGTACTGGTTGTTGTTGTGGTAGTTAGTTAATCACCTAGTACTGGTTGTTGTTGTGGTAGTTAGTTAATCACCTAGTACTGGTTGTTGTTGTGGTAGTTAGTTAATCACCTAGTACTGGTTGTTGTTGTGGTAGTTAGTTAATCACCTAGTACTGGTTGTTGTTGTGGTAGTTAGTTAATCACCTAGTACTGGTTGTTGTTGTGGTAGTTAATCACCTAGTACTGGTTGTTGTTGTGGTAGTTAGTTAATCACCTAGTACTGGTTGTTGTTGTGGTAGTTAATCACCTAGTACTGGTTGTTGTTGTGGTAGTTAATCACCTAGTACTGGTTGTTGTTGTGGTAGTTAATCACCTAGTACTGGTTGTTGTTGTGGTAGTTAGTTAATCACCTAGTACTGGTTGTTGTTGTGGTAGTTAATCACCTAGTACTGGTTGTTGTTGTGGTAGTTAGTTAATCACCTAGTACTTGTTGTTGTTGTGGTAGTAGTTAATCACCTAGTACTGGTTGTTGTTGTGGTAGTTAGTTAATCACCTAGTACTGGTTGTTGTTGTGGTAGTAGTTAATCACCTAGTACTGGTTGTTGTTGTGGTAGTTAATCACCTAGTACTGGTTGTTGTTGTGGTAGTTAATCACCTAGTACTGGTTGTTGTTGTGGTAGTTAATCACCTAGTACTGGTTGTTGTTGTGGTAGTTAATCACCTAGTACTGGTTGTTGTTGTGGTAGTTAATCACCTAGTACTGGTTGTTGTTGTGGTAGTTAGTTAATCACCTAGTACTGGTTGTTGTTGTGTAGTAGTTAATCACCTAGTACTGGTTGTTGTTGTGGTAGTTAGTTAATCACCTAGTACTGGTTGTTGTTGTGGTAGTTAATCACCTAGTACTGGTTGTTGTTGTGGTAGTTAGTTAATCACCTAGTACTGGTTGTTGTTGGTAGTTAGTTAATCACCTAGTACTGGTTGTTGTTGTGGTAGTTAATCACCTAGTACTGGTTGTTGTTGTGGTAGTTAATCACCTAGTACTGGTTGTTGTTGTGGTAGTTAATCACCTAGTACTGGTTGTTGTTGTGGTAGTTAATCACCTAGTACTGGTTGTTGTTGTGGTAGTTAATCACCTAGTACTGGTTGTTGTTGTGGTAGTTAATCACCTAGTACTGGTTGTTGTTGTTGGTAGTTAATCACCTAGTACTGGTTGTTGTTGTGGTAGTTAATCACCTAGTACTGGTTGTTGTTGTGGTAGTTAATCACCTAGTACTGGTTGTACTGGTTAGTTAATGTTACAGGTTGTTGTTGTGGTAGTTAATCACCTAGTACTGGTTGTTGTTGTGGTAGTTAATCACCTAGTACTGGTTGTTGTTGTGGTAGTTAATCACCTAGTACTGGTTGTTGTTGTGTAGTTAATCACCTAGTAGTTAGTTAATCACCTAGTACTGGTTGTTGTTGTGGTAGTTTATCACCTAGTACTGGTTGTTGTTGTGGTAGTTAATCACCTAGTACTGGTTGTTGTTGTGGTAGTTAATCACCTAGTACTGGTTGTTGTTGTGGTAGTTAATCACCTAGTACTGGTTGTTGTTGTGGTAGTTAATCACCTAGTACTGGTTGTTGTTGTGGTAGTTAATCACCTAGTACTGGTTGTTGTTGTGGTAGTTAATCACCTAGTACTGGTTGTTGTTGTGGTAGTTAATCACCTAGTACTGGTTGTTGTTGTGGTAGTTAATCACCTAGTACTGGTTGTTGTTGTGGTAGTTAATCACCTAGTACTGGTTGTTGTTGTGGTAGTTAATCACCTAGTACTGGTTGTTGTTGTGGTAGTTAATCACCTAGTACTGGTTGTTGTTGTGGTAGTTAATCACCTAGTACTGGTTGTTGTTGTGGTAGTTAATCACCTAGTACTGGTTGTTGTTGTGGTAGTTAATCACCTAGTACTGGTTGTTGTTGTGGTAGTTAATCACCTAGTACTGGTTGTTGTTGTGGTAGTTAATCACCTAGTACTGGTTGTTGTTGTGGTAGTTAATCACCTAGTACTGGTTGTTGTTGTGTAGTTAGTTAATCACCTAGTACTGGTTGTTGTTGTGGTAGTTAATCACCTAGTACTGGTTGTTGTTGTGGTAGTTAATCACCTAGTACTGGTTGTTGTTGTGGTAGTTAATCACCTAGTACTGGTTGTTGTTGTGGTAGTTAATCACCTAGTACTGGTTGTTGTTGTTGGTAGTTAGTTAATCACCTAGTACTGGTTGTTGTTGTGGTAGTTAATCACCTAGTACTGGTTGTTGTTGTGGTAATTAATCACCTAGTACTGGTTGTTGTTGTGGTAGTTAATCACCTAGTACTGGTTGTTGTTGTGGTAGTTAATCACCTAGTACTGGTTGCTGCTGGTAGTTAGTTTATCACCTAGTACTGGTTGTTGTTGTTGGTAGTTAGTTAATCACCTAGTACTGGTTGTTGTTGTGGTAGTTAATCACCTAGTACTGGTTGCTGCTGGTAGTTAGTTCATCACCTAGTACTGGTTGTTGTTGTGGTAGTTAATCACCTAGTACTGGTTGTTGTTGTGGTAGTTTATCACCTAGTACTGGTTGTTGTTGTGGTAGTTAGTTTATCACCTAGTACTGGTTGTTGTTGTGGTAGTTAATCACCTAGTACTGGTTGTTGTTGTGGTAGTTAATCACCTAGTACTGGTTGTTGTTGTGGTAGTTAATCACCTAGTACTGGTTGTTGTTGTGGTAGTTAATCACCTAGTACTGGTTGTTGTTGTGGTAGTTAATCACCTAGTACTGGTTGTTGTTGTGGTAGTTAATCACCTAGTACTGGTTGTTGTTGTGGTAGTTAATCACCTAGTACTGGTTGTTGTTGTGGTAGTTAATCACCTAGTACTGGTTGTTGTTGTGGTAGTTAATCACCTAGTACTGGTTGTTGTGGTGTTAGTTAATCACCTAGTACTGGTTGTTGTTGTGGTAGTTAATCACCTAGTACTGGTTGTTGTTGTGGTAGTTAATCACCTAGTACTGGTTGTTGTTGTGGTAGTTAATCACCTAGTACTGGTTGTTGTTGTGGTAGTTATCACCTAGTACTGGTTGTTGTTGTGGTAGTTAATCACCTAGTACTGGTTGTTGTTGGTAGTAGTTAATCACCTAGTACTGGTTGTTGTTGTAGTTAGTTAATCACCTAGTACTGGTTGCTGCTGGTAGTTAGTTAATCACCTAGTACTGGTTGTTGTTGTGGTAGTTAATCACCTAGTACTGGTTGTTGTTGTGGTAGTTAATCACCTAGTACTGGTTGTTGTTGTGGTAGTTAGTTAATCACCTAGTACTGGTTGTTGTTGTGGTAGTTAATCACCTAGTACTGGTTGTTGTTGTGGTAGTTAATCACCTAGTACTGGTTGTTGTTGTAGGTAGTTAATCACCTAGTACTGGTTGTTGCTGGTAGTTAGTTAATCACCTAGTACTGGTTTGTGGTAGTTAGTTAATCACCTAGTACTGGTTGTTGTTGTGGTAGTTAATCACCTAGTACTGGTTGTTGATGTGGTAGTTAATCACCTAGTACTGGTTGTTGTTGTGGTAGTTAATCACCTAGTACTGGTTGTTGTTGTAGGTAGTTAATCACCTAGTACTGGTTGTTGTTGTGGTAGTTAATCACCTAGTACTGGTTGTTGTTGTGGTAGTTAGTTAATCACCTAGTACTGGTTGTTGCTGGGTAGTTAATCACCTAGTACTGGTTGTTGTTGTAAGTAGTTAATCACCTAGTACTGGTTGTTGTTGTGGTAGTTAATCACCTAGTACTGGTTGTTGTTGTAAGTAGTTAGTTAATCACCTAGTACTGGTTGTTGTTGTGGTAGTTAGTTAATCACATAGTACTGGTTGTTGTTGGTAAGTAGTTAGTTAATCACCTAGTACAGGTTGTTGTTGTGGTAGTTAGTTAATCACATAGTACTGGTTGTTGTTGGTAAGTAGTTAGTTAATCACCTAGTACTGGTTGTTGTTGGTAAGTAGTTAGTTAATCACCTAGTACAGGTTGTTGTTGTGGTAGTTAGTTAATCACCTAGTACTGGTTGGTTGTTGGTAGTTAGTTAATCACCTAGTACTGGTTGTTGTTGTTGGTAGTTAGTTAATCACCTAGTACTGGTTGTTGTTGTAGTTAGTTAATCACCTAGTACTGGTTGTTGTTGTGGTAGTAGTTAATCACCTAGTACTGGTTGTTGTTGTTGGTAGTTAGTTAATCACCTAGTACTGGTTGTTGTTGTAGTTAGTTAATCACCTAGTACTGGTTGTTGTTGGTAGTTAGTTAATCACCTAGTATTGGTTGTTGTTGTGGTAGTTAGTTAATCACCTAGTACTGGTTGTTTTTGTGGTAGTTAGTTAATCACCTAGTACTGGTTGTTGTTGGTAAGTAGTTAGTTAATCGCCTAGTACTGGTTGTTGTTGGTAAGTAGTTAGTTAATCACCTAGTACTGGTTGTTGCTGGTAGTTAGTTAATCACCTAGTACTGGTTGTTTTTGCTGGTAGTTAGTTAATCACCTGGTACTGGTTGTTGTTGTGGTAGTTAGTTAATCACCTAGTACTGGTTGTTGTTTTTGGTAGTTAGTTAATCACCTAGTACTGGTTGTTGTTGCTGGTAGTTAGTTAATCACCTAGTACTGGTTGTTGTTGCTGGTAGTTAGTTAATCACCTAGTACTGGTTGTTGTTGGTAGTTAGTTAATCACCTAGTACTGGTTGTTGTTGTTGGTAGTTAGTTAATCACCTAGTACTGGTTGTTGTTGTGGTAGTTAGTTAATCACCTAGTACTGGTTGTTGTTGTGGTAGTTAGTTAATCACCTAATACTGGTTGTTGTTGTTGGTAGTTAGTTAATCACCTAGTACTGGTTGTTGTTGCTGGTAGTTAGTTAATCACCTAGTACTGGTTGTTGTTGTGGAAGTTAGTTAATCACCTAGTACTGGTTGTTGCTGGTAGTTAGTTAATCACCTAGTACTGGTTGTTGTTGTTTAGTTAATCACCTAGTACTAGTTGTTGCTGGTAGTTAGTTAATCACCTAGTACTGGTTGTTGTTGTTGGTAGTTAGTTAATCACCTAGTACTGGTTGTTGCTGGTAGTTAGTTAATCACCTAGTACTGGTTGTTGCTGGTAGTTAGTTAATCACCTAGTACTGGTTGTTGTTGTTGGTAGTTAGTTAATCACCTAGTACTGGTTGTTGTTGTTGGTAGTTAGTTAATCACCTAGTACTGGTTGTTGCTGGTAGTTAGTTAATCACCTAGTACTGGTTGTTGTTGTAGTTAGTTAATCACCTAGTACTGGTTGTTGTTGGTAGTTAGTTAATCACCTAGTACTGGTTGTTGTTGGTAGTTAGTTAATCACCTAGTACTGGTTGTTGCTGGTAGTTAGTTAATCACCTAGTACTGGTTGTTGCTGGTAGTTAGTTAATCACCTAGTACTGGTTGTTGTTGTTGGTAGTTAGTTAATCACCTAGTACTGGTTGTTGTTGGTAGTTAGTTAATCACCTAGTACTGGTTGTTGCTGGTAGTTAGTTAATCACCTAGTACTGGTTGTTGTTGTTGGTAGTTAGTTAATCACCTAGTACTGGTTGTTGTTGTTGGTAGTTAGTTAATCACCTAGTACTGGTTGTTGTTGGTAGTTAGTTAATCACCTAGTACTGGTTGTTGTTGTGGTAGTCAGTTAATCACCTAGTACTGGTTGTTGTTGTTGGTAGTTAGTTAATCACCTAGTACTGGTTGTTGTTGGTAGTTAGTTAATCACCTAGTACTGGTTGTTGTTGGTAGTTAGTTAATCACCTAGTACTGGTTGTTGTTGGTAGTTAGTTAATCACCTAGTACTGGTTGTTGTTGGTAGTTAGTTAATCACCTAGTACTGGTTGTTGTTGGTAGTTAGTTAATCACCTAGTACTGGTTGTTGTTTTTGGTAGTTAGTTAATCACCTAGTACTGGTTGTTGTTGCTGGTAGTTAGTTAATCACCTAGTACTGGTTGTTGTTGCTGGTAGTTAGTTAATCACCTAGTACTGGTTGTTGTTGTGGTAGTTAGTTAATCACCTAGTACTGGTTGTTGTTGCTGGTAGTTAGTTAATCACCTAGTACTGGTTGTTGTGGTGGTAGTTAGTTAATCACCTAGTACTGGTTGTTGTTGTTGGTAGTTAGTTAATCACCTAGTACTGGTTGTTGTTGTTGGTAGTTAGTTAATCACCTAGTACTGGTTGTTGTTGGTTGGTAGTTAGTTAATCACCTAGTACTGGTTGTTGTTGTGGTAGTTAGTTAATCACCTAGTACTGGTTGTTGTTGCTGGTAGTTAGTTAATCACCTAGTACTGGTTGTTGTTGTTGGTAGTTAGTTAATCACCTAGTACTGGTTGTTGTTGCTGGTAGTTAGTTAATCACCTAGTACTGGTTGTTGTTGTTGGAAGTTAGTTAATCACCTAGTACTGGTTGTTGCTGGTAGTTAGTTAATCACCTAGTACTGGTTGTTGTTGTTGGAAGTTAGTTAATCACCTAGTACTAGTTGTTGCTGGTAGTTAGTTAATCACCTAGTACTGGTTGTTGTTGTTGGTAGTTAGTTAATCACCTAGTACTGGTTGTTGCTGGTAGTTAGTTAATCACCTAGTACTGGTTGTTGCTGGTAGTTAGTTAATCACCTAGTACTGGTTGTTGTTGTTGGTAGTTAGTTAATCACCTAGTACTGGTTGTTGTTGTTGGTAGTTAGTTAATCACCTAGTACTGGTTGTTGCTGGTAGTTAGTTAATCACCTAGTACTGGTTGTTGCTGGTAGTTAGTTAATCACCTAGTACTGGTTGTTGTTGTTGGTGGTTAGTTAATCACCTAGTACTGGTTGTTGTTGGTAGTTTGTTAATCACCTAGTACTGGTTGTTGTTGTTGGTAGTTAGTTAATCACCTAGTACTGGTTGTTGTTGGTAGTTAGTTAATCACCTAGTACTGGTTGTTGCTGGTAGTTAGTTAATCACCTAGTACTGGTTGTTGTTGTTGTTGGAAGTTAGTTAATCACCTAGTACTGGTTGTTGCTGGTAGTTAGTTAATCACCTAGTACTGGTTGTTGTTGTTGGAAGTTAGTTAATCACCTAGTACTGGTTGTTGTTGGTAGTTAGTTAATCACCTAGTACTGGTTGTTGCTGGTAGTTAGTTAATCACCTAGTACTGGTTGTTGTTGTTGGTAGTTAGTTAATCACCTAGTACTGGTTGTTGTTGTTGGTAGTTAGTTAATCACCTAGTACTGGTTGTTTTTGTTGGTAGTTAGTTAATCACCTAGTACTGGTTGTTGTTGTTGGAAGTTAGTTAATCACCTAGTACTGGTTGTTGTTGTTGGTAGTTAGTTAATCACCTAGTACTGGTTGTTGTTGTGGTAGTTAGTTAATCACCTAGTACTGGTTGTTGTTGCTGGTAGTTAGTTAATCACCTAGTACTGGTTGTTGTTGTTGGTAGTTAGTTAATCACCTAGTACTGGTTGTTGCTGGTAGTTAGTTAATCACCTAGTACTGGTTGTTGTTGTTGGAAGTTAGTTAATCACCTAGTACTGGTTGTTGCTGGTAGTTAGTTAATCACCTAGTACTGGTTGTTGTTGTTGGAAGTTAGTTAATCACCTAGTACTGGTTGTTGCTGGTAGTTAGTTAATCACCTAGTACTGGTTGTTGTTGTTGGAAGTTAGTTAATCACCTAGTACTGGTTGTTGCTGGTAGTTAGTTAATCACCTAGTACTGGTTGTTGTTGTTGGAAGTTAGTTAATCACCTAGTACTGGTTGTTGCTGGTAGTTAGTTAATCACCTAGTACTGGTTGTTGCTGGTAGTTAGTTAATCACCTAGTACTGGTTGTTGCTGGTAGTTAGTTAATCACCTAGTACTCGTTGTTGTTGGTAGTTAGTTAATCACCTAGTACTGGTTGTTGTTGTTGTACTGGTTGTTGTTGTTGGTAGTTAGTTAATCACCTAGTACTGGTTGTTGTTGGTAGTTAGTTAATCACCTAGTACTGGTTGTTGTTGTTGGTAGTTAGTTAATCACCTAGTACTGGTTGTTGTTGTTGGTAGTTAGTTAATCACCTAGTACTGGTTGTTGCTGGTAGTTAGTTAATCACCTAGTACTGGTTGTTGTTGTTGGAAGTTAGTTAATCACCTAGTACTGGGTTGTTGCTGGTAGTTAGTTAATCACCTAGTACTGGTTGTTGTTGTTGGTAGTTAGTTAATCACCTAGTACTGGTTGTTGTTGTTGGTAGTTAGTTAATCACCTAGTACTGGTTGTTGTTGGTAGTTAGTTAATCACCTAGTACTGGTTGTTGTTTGGTAGTTAGTTAATCACCTAGTACTGGTTGTTGTTGCTGGTAGTTAGTTAATCACCTAGTACTGGTTGTTGTTGTTGGTAGTTAGTTAATCACCTAGTACTGGTTGTTGTTGGTAGTTAGTTAATCACCTAGTACTGGTTGTTGCTGGTAGTTAGTTAATCACCTAGTACTGGTTGTTGTTGTTGGAAGTTAGTTAATCACCTAGTACTGGTTGTTGCTGGTAGTTAGTTAATCACCTAGTACTGGTTGTTGCTGGTAGTTAGTTAATCACCTAGTACTGGTTGTTGCTGGTAGTTAGTTAATCACCTAGTACTGGTTGTTGCTGGTAGTTAGTTAATCACCTAGTACTGGTTGTTGCTGGTAGTTAGTTAATCACCTAGTACTGGTTGTTGTTGTTAGTTAGTTAATCACCTAGTACTGTTGTTGCTGGTAGTTAGTTAATCACCTAGTACTGGTTGTTGCTGGTAGTTAGTTAATCACCTAGTACTGGTTGTTGTTGCTGGTAGTTAGTTAATCACCTAGTACTGGTTGTTGCTGGTAGTTAGTTAATCACCTAGTACTGGTTGTTGTTGTTGGTAGTTAGTTAATCACCTAGTACTGGTTGTTGTTGGTAGTTAGTTAATCACCTAGTACTGGTTGTTGTTGTTGGTAGTTAGTTAATCACCTAGTACTGGTTGTTGTTGTTGGTAGTTAGTTAATCACCTAGTACTGGTTGTTGTTGTTGGTAGTTAGTTAATCACCTAGTACTGGTTGTTGTTGTTGGTAGTTAGTTAATCACCTAGTACTGGTTGTTGTTGTTGGTAGTTAGTTAATCACCTAGTACTGGTTGTTGTTGGTAGTTAGTTAATCACCTAGTACTGGTTGTTGTTGTTAATCACCTAGTACTGGTTGTTGTTGGTAATTAGTTAATCACCTAGTTCTGGTTGTTGTTGTGGTACTGGTTGTTGTTGTTGTACTGGTTGTTGTTGTTGTTTGATAATATCGTAGAATCTGTACTTGAATCATTATTCTGTCGTCGTTCACCATTTTCTTCCTTTTGATCAGATGATCAGAACCTTCCTTCGTTTGTTTCATACACTCATCCGTGTTGTCGTTTTCATCTCTACTTCCTGTCAGATCAACAGCGCATCCACCTTGACAGCGCTGGGTTCCCTGGTGACCGGTGTTCCCTCGGCAACCTTAGGCAGCATCAGCGGCACAGAACTCCTCTACGCGTCCCAGGATGCCACATTCATAACATACATGCAGACCGCCCCGACCATCTTAATCCAGACTTTCGTCACTCAGGTACCGTGTCGCAGTTAAAGTCTTCCTCACTTAACCTTTTGGTTCCTACTATGAGAACTGTTGAGTATTTCCAGTTAATTCTATAGCAGTGAAACACATTTCTTAGCTGAATGCTTGTAATATAGATGGATAAAAGCATGGATGTTTGACTGACCGACAAACTGATTGATTAATATGGTGTCTATTCTCCCCATCCAGTTGACTGATTGATTAATATGGGGTCTATTCTCCCCATAGGGTTGACTGATTGATTAATATGGTGTCTATTCTCCCCATAGGGTTGACTGATTGATTAATATGGTGTCTATTCTCCCCATGCAGTTGACTGATTGATTAATATGGTGTCTATTCTCCCCATACAGTTGACTGATTGATTAATATGGTGTCTATTCTCCCCATAGGGTTGACTGATTGATTAATATGGTGTCTATTCTCCCCATACAGTTGACTGATTGATTAATATGGTGTCTATTCTCCCCATACAGTTGACTGATTGATTAATATGGTGTCTATTCTCCCCATAGGGTTGACTGATTGATTAATATGGTGTCTATTCTCCCCATACAGTTGACTGATTGATTAATATGGTGTCTATTCTCCCCATACAGTTGACTGATTGATTAGGTGTCTATTCTCCCCATACAGTTGACTGATTGATTAATATGGTGTCTATTCTCCCATTACAGTTGACTGATTGATTAATATGGGGTCTATTCTCCCCATACAGTTGACTGATTGATTAATATGGTGTCTATTCTCCCCATACAGTTGACTGATTGATTAATATGGTGTCTATTCTCCCCATAGGGTTGACTGATTGATTAATATGGTGTCTATTCTCCCCATACAGTTGACTGATTGATTAATGTGGTGTCTATTCTCCCCATACAGTTGATCACAGTGAACCCTAACCCAGACAGTATTCTCCAGAACGTCCCAGACAGCATGTCTCCTGAGATCCCCAGGTCCCTGCTGCAGGGCTTCTCTCAGAGCAGTGTGGTGGTGGAGAAACTGAACCAGAAGACGTGGAGACACGAACAGGTGACGGGGAGCACACACACACACACACACACACACACACACACACACACACACACACACACACACACACACACACACACACACACACACACACACACACACACACACACACACACACACACAGTGAACACCACAGTGACACACACACACAGTGAACACACACAGTGAACACACACACACACAGTGAACACACACAGTGACACACACACACAATGAACACACACAGTGTGAAACACACACAACACACACAGTGACCACACACAGTGAACACACACAGTGAACACACAACACACACACACAGTGAACACACACAGTGAACACACACACAAGTGAACACACACAGTGACACACACACAGTGAACACACACAGTGAACACACACACACACACACAGTGAACACACAGTGACACACACACAGTGAACACACACACACAGTGAACACACACAGTGAACACACACAGTGAACACACAGTGAACACACACAGTGAACACACACAGTGAACACAACAGTGAACACACACAGTGAACACACACACAGTGAACACACACAGTGAACACACACACACACAGTGAACACACACACAGTGAACACACACAGTGAACACACACAGTGAACACACACACAGTGAACACACACACAGTGAACACACACAGTGAACACACAGTGAACACACACACAGTGAACACACACACACACAGTGAACACACACAGTGAACACACACACACAGTGAACACACACACACACAGTGAACACACACACAGTGACACACACAGTGAACACACACAGTGAACACACACAGTGACACACACAGTGAACACACACAGTGAACACACAGTGAACACACACAGTGAACACACAGTGAACACACACAGTGAAACACACAGTGAACACACAGTGAACACACAGTGAACACACAGTGAACACACACAGTGAAACACACAGTGAATTTAAGAAACTATAATCCTGTTCTTTTATTTTCAGGCTGTGTTGTTCTTTGACACAGTGGCTCTAGGAATTGACAACTCCGACAAGTGAGTCTGGGAACATCTGCACATTGTGATGTACAGTATATATATATATACACAGATATATATATATCTATATACATAGATATATATATATATATATATATATATATATATACACATATATATATATATACACAGATATATACACAGACATATATATATACACAGATATATATATATATACACACAGATATATATATGTACACAGATATATGTATATATATTCACAGATATATATATATATATACACAGATATATATATATGTACACAAATATATATATGTACACAGATATATATATAAAGTGCATTCGGAAAGTATTTACGTAAGTATTCAGACCCTTTACTCAGTACTTTGTTGAAGCACCTTTGGCAGCGATTACAGCCTTGAGTCTTCTTGGGTATGATGCTACAAGCTTGGTACACCTGTATTTGGGGAGTTCCCATTCTTCTCTGTAGATCCTCTCAAGCTCTGTCAGGTTGGATGGGGAGCATCGCTGCACAGCTATTTTCAGGTCTCTCCAGAGATGTTTGATCGGGTTCAAATCCGGGCTCTGGCTGGGCCACTCAAGGACATTCAGAGACTTGTCCCAAAGCCACTCAAACTGTGTTGTTTTGGCTGTGTGCTTAGGGTCGTTGTCCTATTGGAAGGCGAACCCTCGCCCCAGTCTGGGGTTCTGAGCGCTCTGGAGCAGGTTTTCGTCTTTCCCTCGATCCTGACTCGTCTCCCAGTCCCTGCCACTGAAAAACATCCCCACAGCATGATGCTGCCACCACCATGAATCCCCGTAGGGATGGTACCAGGTTTCCTCCAGATGTGACACTTGGAGTTTAGGCCAAAGAGTTCAATCTTGGTTTCATCAGACCAGAGAATCTTGTTTCTCATGGTCTGAGAGTCCTTTAGGTACCTTTTGGCAAACTCCAAGCGGGCTGTCATGTGCCTTTTACTGAGGAGTGGCTTCCGTCTGGCCACTCTGCCATAAAGGCCTGATTGGTGGAGTGCTACAGAAATGGTTTTCCTTCTGGAAGGTTCTCCCATCTCCACAGAGGAACTCTAGAGCTCTGTCAGAGTGACCATCGGGTTCCCTGACCAAGGCCCTTCTCCCCCGATTGCTCAGTTTGGCCAGGCGGACAGCTCTTGGAAGAGTCTTGGTGGTTCCAAACTTGATGGAGGCCACTGGGTTCTTGGGGACCCACAATGCTGCAGAAATGTTTTTGTACCTTTCCCCAGATCTGTGCTTCGACACAATCCTGTCTCAGAGCTCTACGGACAATTCCTTCGACCTCATGGCTTGGTTCTTGCTCTGACATGCACTGTCAACTGGGACCTTATACAGACAGGTGTGTGTCATGACTCCAATCACATTCAAAGATGATCAATGGAAACAGGATGCACAGCTCATTTTCAACATGTGATGATCCAGGATCAGCTCATTTTCAAATTGATCAAGAAAAACATGCTCATTTTCAACAAAGATGATCAATGGAAACAGGATGCACCTGAGCTCATTTTCAACATGTCAAGGATGATCAATGGAAACACGATGCACCTGAGCTCATTTTCAACTCTCATAGCAAAGGGTCTGAATACTTATGTAAATAAGGTATTATATTTTTGTTTGTAATACATTTGCAAAAATGTCTAAAAAACAGTTTTCACTTTGTCATTATGGGGTATTGTGTGTAGATAAAAAAACAGTTTTAATTATGAAATCCATTTTAGAACAAGGCTGTAACGTAACAAAATGTGGAAAAAGTCCAGGTGTCTGAATACTTTCAGAATGCACTTTAAAACCAGGAAGTGTCATGTGGGCGTGTTGATGGTGTCTCAGTGCAATTTCTCTCAGTTTAATGGTTATTTATTTTCAATTATTGTGTGTGTGTCCGCGCCTTTGTGCGTGTGCGTGTGTGTGTGTGTGTGTGTATGTGTGTGTGCGTGCGTGTGTGTGTGTCTGTGTGTGTGTGCGTGCGTGCGTGTGTGTCTGTGTGTGTCCCCAGTATGTCATCCAGCGTGCTCCAGGGCTTCACCTGCACCAGAGTGGCCAGTATGACCACAACCAAGATCAAGAAACTGGTCAAGGCCTGCAGGAGGAAGGGCAAGAAGAGGGTCGCACTGAGAGAGACTCAGGTCAGATACCAGCTGTTGTTGTTGTTTTCACTGTGGTTGTTGTTGTAGTTGTTGTCGTACTCAAAGAGACTCAGGTCAGCCTCTCATCACCAAGCTTAATACCAGCTGTTGTTGTTGTCGTTGTTGTTGTCGTTGTTGTTGTCGTACTCAAAGAGACTCTGGTCAGCCTCTCATCACCAAGCTTAATACCAGCTGTTGTTGTAGTTGTTGTCGTACTCAAAGAGACTCTGGTCAGCCTCTGGTCAGCCTCTCTCATCACCAAGCTTAATACCAGCTGTTGTTGTTGTCCTTGTTGTTGTCGTACTCAAAGAGACTCTGGTCAGCCTCTCATCACCAAGCTTAATACCAGCTGTTAGTTGTTGTCGTACTCAAAGAGACTCAGGTCATTGTTGGATTCCAACAGTTGTTTGAGAAGTCAGCATGTAAAGGGATTATTCAACAGTTGTTTGAGAAGTCAGCATGTAAAGGGATTATTCAACAGTTGTTTGAGAAGTCAGCATGTAAAGGGATTATTCAACAGTTGTTTGAGAAGTCAGCATGTAAAGGGATTATCCAACAGTTGTTTGAGAAGTCAGCATGTAAAGGGATTATCCAACAGTTGTTTGAGAAGTCAGCATGTAAAGGATTATTCAACAGTTGTTTGAGAAGTCAGCATGTAAAGGGAATATTAAGTTGTTTGATAAATAATCATCATATTATTATATGTTGTTTGACAGTGACCAGCATGTACAATTATTCACAGTTGAAGAGTCAAATGTCAAAGATTATTCAACAGTTGTTTGACATGCATGTAAAGGGATTACAACAGTTGTTTGAGTAGTCAGCATGTAAACATTTCAACCAGTTGTTTGAAATCAGCATGTAAAGGGAATATTAATTTGATAAATAATCATCATATTATTATATGTTTGTGTGAACCAATTGACCTGCATGTACAACTAATCAATTAAGTCAAATGTCACCAGCTACAACCTGTACCCTCCTGACATGCTGCTTTAATAGATACATTGACATTCAACCAATAAATCAACCAACAATCAATAAATCAATTAACCAATCAACCAATAAATACATTAACCAATCAACCAATCAATCAACCAATCAATTAACCAATCAACCAATCAACCAATTAACCAATAGATACATTGACTGACCAATAAATTATTACCAACAACCAATAAATCAATTAACCAATCAACCAATAAATACATTAACCAATCAACCAACCAACAAATAAATGGTTTACCAATTACCAATCAACCAATAAATTTATTAAGTTACTGATGAATGAAACTGGTTTATAATAAATTACTGATGAATGAAACTGGTTTATTAAGTTACTGATGAATGAAACTGGTTTATTAGGTTACTGATGAATGAAACTGGTTTATTAAGTTACTGATGAATGAAACTGGTTTATTAAGTTACTGATGAATGAAACTGGTTTATTAAGTTACTGATGAAACTGGTTTATTAAGTTACTGATGAATGAAACTGGTTTATTAAGTTACTGATGAATGAAACTGGTTTATTAAGTTACTGATGAATGAAACTGGTTTATTAAGTTACTGATGAATGAAACTGGTTTATTAAGTTACTGATGAATGAAACTGGTTTATTAAGTTACTGATGAATGAAACTGGTTTATTAAGTTACTGATGAATGAAACTGGTTTATTAAGTTACTGATGAATGAAACTGGTTTATTAAGTTACTGATGAATGATACTGGTTTATTAAGTTACTGATGAATGAAACTGGTTTATTAAGTTACTGATGAATGAAACTGGTTTATTAAGTTACTGATGAATGAAACTGGTTTATTAAGTTACTGATGAATGAAACTGGTTTATTAAGTTACTGATGAATGAAACTGGTTTATTAAGTTACTGATGAATGAAACTGGTTTATTAAGTTACTAATGAAACTGGTTTATTAAGTTACTGATGAATGAAACTGGTTTATTAAGTTACTGATGAAACTGGTTTATTAAGTTACTGATGAATGAAACTGGTTTATTAAGTTACTGGTTTATTAAGTTACTGATGAAACTGGTTTATTAAGTTACAGATGAATGAAACTGGTTTATTAAGTTACTGATGAATGAAACTGGTTTATTAAGTTACTGATGAAACTGGTTTATTAAGTTACTGATGAAACTGGTTTATTAAGTTACTGGTTTATTAAGTTACTGATGAATGAAACTGGTTTATTAGGTTACTGATGAATGAAACTGGTTTATTAAGTTACTGATGAATGAAACTGGTTTATTAAGTTACTGATGAAACTGGTTTATTAAGTTACTGATGAATGAAACTGGTTTATTAAGTTACTGATGAATGAAACTGGTTTATTAAGTTACTGATGAATGAAACTGGTTTATTAGGTTACTGGTTTATTAAGTTACTGATGAAACTGGTTTATTAAGTTACTGATGAAACTGGTTTATTAAGTTACTGATGAAACTGGTTTATTAAGTTACTGATGAATGAAACTGGTTTATTAAGTTACTGATGAATGAAACTGGTTTATTAAGTTACTGATGAATGAAACTGGTTTATTACGTTACTGGTTTATTAAGTTACTGATGAAACTGGTTTATTACGTTACTGTTGAATAATGCCAGATGTATTTGTTTATTTACAGTAAGGTTTCTCAGGACACCTGTAAGGACTACTACTGTATGAATATAAAGGTGTTGTGTTGTATTACAGGACACCTGTCAGGACTACTACTGTATGAATATAAAGGTGTTGTATTGTATTACAGGACACCTGTCAGGACTACTACTGTATGAATATAAAGGTGTTGTATTACAGGACACCTGTCAGGACTACTACTGTATGAATATAAAGGTGTTGTATTGTATTACAGGACACCTGTAAGGACTACTACTGTATGAATATAAAGGTGTTGTATTGTATTACAGGACACCTGTCAGGACTACTACTGTATGAATATAAAGGTGCTGTATTGTATTACAGGACACCTGTCAGGACTACTACTGTATGAATATAAAGGTGTTGTATTGTATTACAGGACACCTGTCAGGACTACTACTGTATGAATATAAAGGTGTTGTATTGTATTACAGGACACCTGTCAGGACTACTACTGTATGAATATAAAGGTGTTGTATTGTATTACAGGACACCTGTCAGGACTACTACTGTATGAATATAAAGGTGTTGTATTGTATTACAGGACACCTGTCAGGACTACTACTGTATGAATATAAAGGTGTTGTTGTATTACAGGACACCTGTCAGGACTACTACTGTATGAATATAAAGGTGTGTTGTATTGTATTACTGTATGAATATAAAAGGTGTTGTGTTGTAGGACACCTGTCAGGACTACTACTGTATGAATATAAATATAACCTGTCAGGTGTTGTAGGTGTTGTATTACAGGACACCTGTCAGGACTACTACTGTATGAATATAAAGGTGTTGTATTGTATTACAGGACACCTGTCAGGACTACTACTGTATGAATATAAAGGTGGTGTTGTATTACAGGACACCTGTCAGGACTACTACTGTATGAATATAAAGGTGTTGGGTATTACAGGACACCTGTCAGGACTACTACTGTATGAATATAAAGGTGTTGTATTACAGACACCTGTCAGGACTACTACTGTATGAATATAAAGGTGTTGTATTGTATTACAGGACACCTGTCAGGACTACTACTGTATGAATATAAAGGTGTTGTATTACAGGACACCTGTCAGGACTACTACTGTATGAATATAAACGTGTTGTATTGTATTACAG
>NW_026284618.1:0-9513 GCF_023373465.1 Oncorhynchus keta
TAAGGTGCCCTATTCCCTATATGATCTGGTAGTGTGGGGTACTACTGGGGTCTGTTAGTCTGTTACATCACAGTACTACTGGGGTCTGTTAGTCTGTTACCTCACAGTACTACTGGGGTCTGTTAGTCTGTTACATCACAGTACTACTGGGGTCTGTTAGTCTGTTACATCACAGTACTACTGGGGTCTGTTAGTCTGTTACCTCACAGTACTACTGGGGTCTGTTAGTCTGTTACATCACAGTACTACTGGGGTCTGTTAGTCTGTTACATCACAGTACTACTGGGGTCTGTTAGTCTGTTACATCACAGTACTACTGGGGTCTGTTAGTTGTTACATCACAGTACTACTGGGGTCTGTTAAGTCTGTTACATCACAGTACTACTGGGGTCTGTTAGTCTGTTACATCACAGTACTACTGGGGTCTGTTAGTCTGTTACATCACAGTACTACTGGGGTCTGTTAGTCTGTTACATCACAGTACTACTGGGGTCTGTTAGTCTGCTACATCACAGTACTACTGGGGTCTGTTAGTCTGTTACATCACAGTACTACTGGGGTCTGTTAGTCTGTTACCTCACAGTACTACTGGGGTCTGTTAGTCTGTTACCTCACAGTACTACTGGGGTCTGTTAGTCTGTTACCTCACAGTACTACTGGGGTCTGTTAGTCTGTTACATCACAGTACTACTGGGGTCTGTTAGTCTGCTACATCACAGTACTACTGGGGTCTGTTAGTCCGTTACCTCACAGTACTACTGGGGTCTGTTAGTCCGTTACATCACAGTACTACTGGGGTCTGTTAGTCTGTTACATCACAGTACTACTGGGGTCTGTTAGTCCGTTACATCACAGTACTACTGGGGTCTGTTAGTCTGTTACCTCACAGTACTACTGGGGTCTGTTAGTCTGTTACATCACAGTACTACTGGGGTCTGTTAGTCTGTTACCTCACAGTACTACTGGGGTCTGTTAGTCTGTTACCTCACAGTACTACTGGGGTCTGTTAGTCTGTTACATCATAGGAGAGGAGAGGAGAGAGAGGAGAGGAGAGAGAGGAGAGGAGAGGAGAGGAGAGGAGAAATGCTTGTAGAGGTGAAAGATCCATCTACCCCAGTTTATAGATACCATTTTAGACAGAATGTCCTGTGGAGCGTTCCATAGTGATTCCATAGTCAGGACTCTCCTGCTTCAGGGAATTTGCTGATCTGCCCACTACCCTAACATACAGACAACCAACTACGAACAGATACAGAACCGACAACCCATCCATTAATGAATTATAGCATACAGGCTACAGAACAGATGACATCATTTCAGAACATCTCGTGGCTTTCATTTGAACGAGAGAGAAGAAGAGAAAGAAGAACAAACAAGCCGTTGGTTGGTTCGGAGGTCCGGTCCGGACTGGGTCGTTCAGTCAGTGGCAATATCACTAAAACAGCTGTGAGCAACGGGCCAACACAAAGCACACACTGACCACATTTTCCCCAGCCTCAGCCTTCTTCGCCCTCCACTCTGCCCTGCCTCTATTCTCCTCTCCGTTACAGATCTAACACCTGCTTATAAAATCAGCCCAGCAGCGGTGAGGCAGCGGAGGGGAACTATATTCTCTTAGAAACAAGATGGCAGTATTTAGGGGAACTATATTCTCTTAGAAACAAGATGGCAGTATTTAGGGGAACTATATTCTCTTAGAAACAAGATGGCAGCTTAGGGGAACTATATTCTCTTAGAAACAAGATGGCAGTATTTAGGGAACTATATTCTCTTAGAAACAAGATGGCAGTATTTAGGGGAACTATATTCTCTTAGAAACAAGATGGCAGTATTTAGGGGAACTATATTCTCTTAGAAACAAGATGGCAGTATTTAGGGGAACTATATTCTCTAGAAACAAGATGGCAGTATTTAGGGGAACTATATTCTCTAGAAACAAGATGGCAGTATTTAGGGGAACTATACTTTCTTAGAAACAAGATGGCAGTATTTAGGAACTATATTCTCTAGAAACAAGATGGCAGTATTTAGGGGAACTTATATTCTCTTAGAAACAAGATGGCAGTATTTAGGGGAACTATATTATCTTAGAAACAAGATGGCAGTATTTAGGGAACTATATTCTTAGAAACAAGATGGCAGTATTTAGGGGAACTATATTCTCTTAGAAACAAGATGGCAGTATTTAGGGAACTATACTCTTAGAAACAAGATGGCAGTATTTAGGGGAACTATATTCTCTTAGAAACAAGATGGCAGTATTTAGGGGAACTATATTCTCTAGAAACAAGATGGCAGTATTTGGGGGGAACAAGATGGCAGTATTTTCTCTTAGAAACAAGATGGCAGTATTTAGGGAACTATACCTCTTAGAAATAAGATGGCAGTATTTAGGGAATTATATTCTCTTAGAAACAAGATGGCAGTATTTAGGGAACTATACTCTCTGAGGAACAAAGATATGAATCAACAAACCCTATTAAAGTTGAAGTGAAAATGATTACAGATGAAGAAATAGCTTCATCTCTGTCCAAAATGGCACCACATTCTTTATATAGTGCATTTGGGCCCTGGTTAAAAGTAGTGTACTATATCGGGTATAGGGTGCCAGTTGGGACCGTCTTCCAACGTGCGAACCGGGTCTCCCCTGGCACAAACAAAATCATTTTCTCTTCTCATTGTTTCTAAACAGAGGAAAAAGAGGCCAAATTGCTCTATAATTCCACTCAGTTTAACATAATTTACATTTAAACATAGAAAACCCACATCACGCCGAACCTGGCCCCGACAGTTTTAAAATTAAAAATATCTGTGGTGGTGGAGAGTCCCAATGCTAATTAGCTAAATGCTAACCCTTCATTTCTACTGTATGGTTAAGTGCAGAAATAGCTGGCGAGCTGTCCACACATGTAGGCAACATATTTTCAGTTTAGTGTTTCACTCTCAGTACCAAGACAGGTACTTTGACAGTCTGACAGACTGGGGCTGTTGCCTTGTCAGCTCGTGTATCATACTGTAGGTATATAGCATGTCGCTCATAGTTTCCCCTAGACCTCTCAACTACCCGTCTGTGCTAAAGCTGGGTTAAGAGAAAAGGAGAAAGATCAGATGTCTATTATTAGAGTAATTAGAGCTATACTGGTGGTCCATTTGCGAATATCATTAAATAATCCAAGTAACATCAAGGCTTTTCTTCAAGCTGGGTTCACAGCTAAAGTATATTGTCAGACCTTCAGTATTATCAAGTCAAGAGTAATGAGAGCTATACTGGTCCATTTGCTCTTTAAATGTATGTTAGGATTGTGGATCTCGTGAAATACCTCTTGGATGTATGTTAGGATCTCGTGAAATACCTCTTGGATGTATGTTAGGATCTCGTGAAATACCTCTTGGATGTATGTTAGATCTCATGAAATACTTATTGGATGAATGTTAGGATCTCGTGAAATACTTCTTGGATGTATGTTAGGATCTCGTGAAATACTTATTGGATGAATGTTAGATCTCGTGAAATACCTCTTGGATGTATGTTAGGATCTCTCGTGAAATACGTGAAATTCTTGGATGTATGTTAGATCTCGTGAAATACCTCTGGATGTATGTTAGATCTCGTGAAATACCTCTTGGATGTATGTTAGATCTCATGAAATACTTATTGGATGAATGTTAGATCTCGTGAAATACTTCTTGGATGTATGTTAGATCTCGTGAAATACCTCTTGGATGTATGTTAGATCTCATGAAATACTTATTGGATGAATGTTAGATCTCGTGAAATACTTCTTGGATGTATGTTAGATCTCGTGAAATACCGAAATCTTGGATGTATGTTAGGATCTCGTGAAATACTTCTTGGATGTATGTTAGATCTCGTGAAATACCTCTTGGATGTATGTTAGATCTCGTGAAATACCTCTTGGATGTATGTTAGATCTCGTGAAATACCTCTTGGGTGCTTCTGAGTTATATATCGTTCAGGCCATAATCATCGTTTTTTACTCTACCAATTAAATTCAGAATTCCTATTTCTTGACATTCTCAGGTTTTGCACCCCATGAGTCCCCTTGTCCTCTAGTGACTCAAAATAAAGACATTTTGTAGTAGTAAAAACTGACAGTTGCTCAGTGACAATATTATTCATGACTGAAAACTCTCAGCACTTTCTATGTCACCAACAACCTCCATGGCAAAAATTAATTATCCTTAATATGCTCCCTCATATCATTTTCTTATTTCACACTTCTATGGAGACTTTCTTCTCAATTCCTCTTTTAGGGGAAAAAAAATAATTGAATATGCTGCCTCATATCATTTTCTTATTTCACACTTCTATGGAGACTTTCTTCTCAATTCCTCTTTTAGGGGAAAAAAAATAATTTAAAGTCATACACAAGTGGCATTTTCCCTTGACACAGTCCAGGGCTCTATCCAAGTGCAGAAAGCCAAGTACTGTTGTTATATAGTCCATAAAACCATTTATGAAAGAATTGTATGAAAGTCAAATAAAGAAAGTGGTTTCTGATGACAAATTAACTTTACGACTCCTAACGTTACTCACTGCCAGTAGACTCCAATGCATGCTGAATAATAGTATCATTGAGACCAATTGTTATGCAGTTATCCCTCCAATAAGATCCATCCACATTCATCTACTGTATGTCAGTGATCACCAAGGCATTCCTAGTCGATCGCCAAACATTTTACTTATTTTGCGCTGTTGGCGGTAGGTGCACTTGATTCAGCAGCCCTAGTGATGAAGGTACAACTTAAGGTAGAACCCAGTTGGCCCAGAGAGCATACCAAGTGCACCTACAGGCCGACCGCTGGCCAATCAGATAGCTCAGATCACCGTGTCCGTACAGTTTCCTCGCGCCAAAGAAGAATCGGACGCACGGCGAAGTTGCTACTTTGAGATGTAAAAACTATTGAAACCATGACTAGAGAGAGACTCAACGAATACAACAAAGAGCTGCTGTTTTTATGAGTTAGTTCATGTTTAAATTACTATTCAGTGTCAATTCATTGTTCAACACTTTTGAGACATAAAATACATACAAAATCTCCCTACTTCCACTCATGCTACAACCAGCACTGTAGCTGCAATGAATGACAACAACCAGCATTGCAGCTGCATACAATGAGTAAAGCAAAGTGTTCTGATCCACTTGTGTTGTTATTATTAGTGGCGTGTGGCTTATTTAATATTGAGGAATATTTCACATTCTCTGGTCACATCAGTAACAAAATGAATTGGTGCATGAGGCAGAAAGAATGTGGAAGACTTTTCTCTTTGCGACTTGAGTTTCACCATCAGATGGAAGACTGTGTCCCCTTTTCTCTTTACGGAGGGAGGGAGAGTGGAGGGACAGTGAGTCAGTGGGGGAGAGGCAGTCTCACCTCTGCTCCCTCCTCCTCAGACTGACCATCAGATGGAAGACTGTGTCCCCTTTAGGGACAGTGAGTCGGGGGGAGAGGCAGTCTCACCTCTGCTCCCTCCCTCCCCTCAGACTGACCATCAGATGGAAGACTGTGTCCCCTTTAGGGACAGTGAGTCGGGGGAGAGGCAGTCTCACCTCTGCTCCCTCCCTCCCCTCAGACTGACCATCAGATGGAAGACTGTGTCCCCTTTAGGGACAGTGAGTCGGGGGAGAGGCAGTCTCACCTCTGCTCCCTCCCTCCCCTCAGACTGACCATCAGATGGAAGACTGTGTCCCCTTTAGGGACAGTGAGTCGGGGGAGAGGCAGTCTCACCTCTGCTCCCTCCCTCCCCTCAGACTGACCATCAGATGGAAGACTGTGTCCCCTTTAGGGACAGTGAGTCGGGGGAGAGGCAGTCTCACCTCTGCTCCCTCCATGCCCTCAGACTGACCATCAGATGGAAGACTGTGTCCCCTTTAGGGACAGTGAGTCGGGGGAGAGGCAGTCTCACCTCTGCTCCCTCCCTCCCCTCAGACTGACCATCAGATGGAAGACTGTGTCCCCTTTAGGGACAGTGAGTCGGGGGAGAGGCAGTCTCACCTCTGCTCCCTCCATGCCCTCAGACTGACCATCAGATGGAAGACTGTGTCCCCTTTAGGGACAGTGAGTCGGGGGAGAGGCAGTCTCACCTCTGCTCCCTCCATGCCCTCAGACTGACCATCAGATGGAAGACTGTGTCCCCTTTAGGGACAGTGAGTCGGGGAGAGGCAGTCTCACCTCTGCTCCCTCCATGCCCTCAGACTGACCATCAGATGGAAGACTGTGTCCCCTTTAGGGACAGTGAGTCGGGGGAGAGGCAGTCTCACCTCTGCTCCCCTCCATGCCCTCAGACTGACCATCAGATGGAAGACTGTGTCCCCTTTAGGGACAGTGAGTCGGGGGGAGAGGCAGTCTCACCTCTGCTCCCTCCATGCCCTCAGACTGACCATCAGATGGAAGACTGTGTCCCCTTTAGGGGACAGTGAGTCGGGGGGAGAGGCAGTCTCACCTCTGCTCCTCCATGCCCTCAGACTGACCATCAGATGGAAGACTGTGTCCCCTTTAGGGACAGTGAGTCGGGGAGAGGCAGTCTCACCTCTGCTCCCTCCATGCCCTCAGACTGACCATCAGATGGAAGACTGTGTCCCCTTTAGGGACAGTGAGTCGGGGAGAGGCAGTCTCACCTCTGCTCCCTCCATGCCCTCAGACTGACCATCAGATGGAAGACTGTGTCCCCTTTAGGGACAGTGAGTCGGGGGAGAGGCAGTCTCACCTCTGCTCCCTCCATGCCCTCAGACTGACCATCAGATGGAAGACTGTGTCCCCTTTAGGGACAGTGAGTCGGGGGAGAGGCAGTCTCACCTCTGCTCCCTCCATGCCCTCAGATGCCGTCAGTCCAGTAGAAAAAACGAGTCATACAACAAACTATAAATATAATTTCAAAATGGTCTCAGAAGAACAACATTGGCAGGGCAATTGAAGTATAACCAATATGCAGTGATAATGTATTGGGCCTATAGCCTACTGCACAAACCTCATTACTACAGAGCTGTTTTTAATTGGTTAATGTTGCATAGGCTTATGTTTTTTTAAGTCATGTTTAAAAGAAATCTGAGGGGGTAGATCTCGGCTTGCATTTTGACATCGTGTCCAGCTGAATCAGAACATTGACCACTGACCTACATCATGTTTCCCAGCTGAATCAGAAAAAAAACAGTAGTACAGTGCCTTGCGAAAGTATTCGGCCCCCTTGAACTTTGCGACCTTTTGCCACATTTCAGGCTTCAAAACATAAAGATATAAAACTGTATTTTTTTGTGAAGAATCAACAACAAGTGGGACACAATCATGAAGTGGAACGACATTTATTGGATATTTCAAACTTTTTTAACAAATCAAAAACTGAAAAATTGGGCGTGCAAAATTATTCAGCCCCCTTAAGTTAATACTTTGTCGCGCCACCTTTTGCTGCGATTACAGCTGTAAGTCGCTTGGGGTATGTCTCTATCAGTTTTGCACATCGAGAGACTGAAATCTTTCCCCATTCCTCCTTGCAAAACAGCTCGAGCTCAGTGAGGTTGGATGGAGAGCATTTGTGAACAGCAGTTTTCAGTTCTTTCCACAGATTCTCGATTGGATTCAGGTCTGGACTTTGACTTGGCCATTCTAACACCTGGATATGTATATTTTTAACCATTCCATTGTAGATTTTGCTTTATGTTTTGGATCATTGTCTTGTTGGAAGACAAATCTCAGTCCCAGTCTCAGGTCTTTTGCAGACTCCATCAGGTTTTCTTCCAGAATGGTCCTGTATTTGGCTCCATCCATCTTCCCATCAATTTTAACCATCTTCCCTGTCCCTGCTGAAGACAAGCAGGCCCAAACCATGATGCTGCCACCATGTTTGACAGTGGGGATGGTGTGTTCAGGGTGATGAGCTGTGTTGCTTTTACGCCAAACATAACGTTTTGCATTGTTGCCAAAAGTTCAATTTTGGTTTCATCTGACCAGAGCACCTTCTTCCACATGTTTGGTGTGTCTCCCAGGTGGCTTGTGGCAAACTTTAAACAACACTTTATGGATATCTTTAAGAAATGGCTTTCTTCTTGCCACTCTTCCATAAAGGCCAGATTTGTGTAATATACGACTGATTGTTGTCCAATGGACAGAGTGTCCTACCTCAGCTGTAGATCTCTGCAGTTCATCCAGAGTGATCATGGGCCTCTTGGCTGCATCTCTGATCAGTCTTCTCCTTGTATGAGCTGAAAGTTTAGAGGGAAGGCCAGGTCTTGGTAGATTTGCAGTGGTCTGATACTCCTTCCATTTCAATATTATCGCTTGCACAGTGCTCCTTGGGATGTTTTAAAGCTTGGGGAAATATTTTTGTATCCAAACCGGCTTTAAACTTCTTCTCTACAACAGTATCTCGGACCTGCCTGGTGTGTTCCTTGTTCTTCATGATGCTCTCTGCGCTTTTAACGGACCTTTGAGACTATCACAGTGCAGGTGCATTTATACGGGAACTTGATTACACAGGTGGATTGTATTTATCATCATTAGTCATTTAGGTCAACAGTGGGATCATTCAGAGATCCTCACTGAACTTCTGGAGAGAGAGTTTGCTGCACTGAAAGTAAAGGGGCTGGAATAATTTTGCAGCCCAATTTTCAGTTTTTTGGATTTCTTAAAAAAGTTTGAAATATCCAATAAATGTCGTTCCACTTCATGATTGTGTCCCACTTGTTGTTGATTCTTCACAAAAATATAGTTTTCTATCTTTATGTTTGAAGCCTGAAATGTGGCAAAAGGTGTAAAGTTCAAAGACGAATACTTTATAAGGCACTTTAGCAGCGATTCTGTGGTTGTTACCAAACTATCGGATGCGAGAAAATTGGGCGTGGTAGCATCGGAAGCAAGTCAAAAGCGCCGTCACTAACGATCCCTTTTTGATTTCCAGGCGATCCAATCTCTTTTACAAGAGAGGCCTGTCTCTATTATAGTAGAGAACATACGTAAAATCAACTGTACAGTGACATAGTAAACCATGTTCTAATACAACACTTATTAATTAGTTAATTAGTTAATTAGTTAATTAGTTAATTAGTTCATTAGTTCATTAGATCATTTTCTATTAGAATATTTTGTTTAAAGGTAAGCATTATATTGTCATATTATAGGAGTAACTCTGGTATGGCTAAAACATTCTTCCTCACCTCAAATTCAACCGTCGGAGTCATTTGGGGCACCTGTGAGTACTGCCTTCATATCATAGGCCTGCAGTTTAATAGGCTAATAGACACAGCACACCAAATCTTCACAAAAGTTCCTAAACTTTACTAAGGTAATATTAAAAGTAAGTCAAGTCATTGCTTATAGTGAAAATACGAGCAGGATATTATATTGTGGCAAACATTACATTACAGTTGGAACTTAATTTGGCCAAAGAAAAATGCAGCAACAGAATGAAACAAAACACTTGCGACCTGGTTTAGACCTGGTTTAGACCTGGTTTAGACCTGGTTTAAACCACAAAACTTTTGAACAGGCTGTATTACA
>NW_026284619.1:0-5162 GCF_023373465.1 Oncorhynchus keta
CTGCTCCTCTTATTCTCTGTCCCCAAACGCTCTAGGCGACCAGTTTTGATAGCCTTTAGCCGCACCCTCATACTACTCCTTCTCTGTTCCGCGGGTGATGTGGAGGTAAACCCAGGCCCTGCATGTCCTCAGGCACCCTCATTTGTTGACTTCTGTGATCGAAAAAGCCTTGGTTTCATGCATGTCAACATCAGAAGCCTCCTGCCTAAGTTTGTTTTACTCACTGCTTTAGCACACTCTGCTAACCCTGATGTCCTTGCCGTGTCTGAATCCTGGCTCAGGAAGGCCACCAAAATTCAGAGATTTCCATACCCAACTATAACATCTTCCGTCAAGATAGAACTGCCAAAGGGGGAGGAGTTGCAGTCTACTGCAGAGATAGCCTGCAAAGTAATGTCATACTTTCCAGGTCCATACCCAAACAGTTCGAACTACTAATTCTGAAAATGACTCTCTCCAGAAATAAGTCTCTCACTGTTGCCGCCTGCTACCGACCCCCCTCAGCTCCCAGCTGTGCCCTGGACACCATTTGTGAATTGATTGCCCCCCCATCTAGCTTCAGAGTTTGTTCTGTTAGGTGACCTAAACTGGGATATGCTTAACACCCCGGCAGTCCTACAATCTAAGCTAGATGCCCTCAATCTCACACAAATCATCAAGGAAACCACCAGGTACAACCCTAACTCTGTAAGCAAGGGCACCCTCATAGACGTCATCCTGACCAACTGGCCCTCCAAATACACCTCCGCTGTCTTCAACCAGGATCTCAGCGACCACTGCCTCATTGCCTGTATCCGCTACGGTGCCGCAGTCAAACGACCACCCCTCATCACTGTCAAACGCTCCCTAAAACACTTCTGTGAGCAGGCCTTTCTAATCGACCTGGCCCGGGTATCCTGGAAGGACATTGACCTCATCCCGTCAGTTGAGGATGCCTGGTCATTCTTTAAGAGTAACTTCCTCACCATTTTAGATAAGCATGCTCCGTTCAAAAAATGCAGAACTAAGAACAGATACAGCCCTTGGTTCACTCCAGACCTGACTGCCCTCGACCAGCACAAAAACATCCTGTGGCGGACTGCAATAGCATCGAATAGTCCCAGCGATATGCAACTGTTCAGGGAAGTCAGGAACCAATACTACGCAGTCAGTCAGGAAAGCTAAGGCCAGCTTCTTCAGGCAGAAGTTTGCATCCTGTAGCTCCAACTCCAAAAAGTTCTGGGACACTGTGAAGTCCATGGAGAACAAGAGCACCTCCTCCCAGCTGCCCACTGCACTGAGGCTAGGTAACACGGTCACCACCGATAAATCCATGATTATCGAAAACTTCAACAAGCATTTCTCAACGGCTGGCCATGCCTTCCGCCTGGCTACTCCTACCTCGGCCAACAGCTCCGCCCCCGCAGCTCCTCGCCCAAGCCTCTCCAGGTTCTCCTTTACCCAAATCCAGATAGCAGATGTTCTGAAAGAGCTGCAAAACCTGGACCCGTATAAATCAGCTGGGCTTGACAATCTGGACCCTCTATTTCTGAAACTATCCGCTGCCATTGTCGCAACCCCTATTACCAGCCTGTTCAACCTCTCTTTCATATCGTCTGAGATCCCCAAGGATTGGAAAGCTGCCGCAGTCATCCCCCTCTTCAAAGGGGAGACACCCTGGACCCAAACTGTTACAGACCTATATCCATTCTGCCCTGCCTATCTAAGGTCTTCGAAAGCCAAGTCAACAAACAGGTCACTGACCATCTCGAATCCCACCGTACCTTCTCCGCTGTGCAATCTGGTTTCCGGAGCCGGTCACGGCTGCACCTCAGCCACATTCAAGGTACTAAACGATATCATAACCGCCATCGATAAAAGACAGTACTGTGCAGCCGTCTTCATCGACCTTGCCAAGGCTTTCGACTCTGTCAATCACCATATTCTTATCGGCAGACTCAGTAGCCTCGGTTTTTCGGATGACTGCCTTGCCTGGTTCACTAATTACTTTGCAGACAGTGTTCAGTGTGTCAAATCGGAGGGCATGCTGTCCGGTCCTCTGGCAGTCTCTATGGGGGTGCCACAGGGTTAAATTCTCGGACGACTCTTTTCTCTGTATATATCAATGATGTTGCTCTTGCTGCGGGCGATTCCCTGATCCACCTCTACGCAGACGACACCATTCTGTATACTTCCGGCCCGTCCTTGGACACTGTGCTATCTAACCTCCAAACGAGCTTCAATGCCATACAACACTCCTTCCGTGGCCTCCAACTGCTCTTAAACGCTAGTAAAACCAAATGCATGCTTTTCAACCGATCGCTGCCTGCACCCGCATGCCCGACTAGCATCACCACCCTGGATGGTTCCGACCTTGAATATGTGGACACCTATAAGTACCTAGATGTCTGGCTAGACTGCAAACTCTCCTTCCAGACTCATATCAAACATCTCCAATCGAAAATCAAATCAAGAGTCGGCTTTCTATTCCATAACAAAGCCTCCTTCACTCACGCTGCCAAGCTTACCCTAGTAAAACTGACTATCCTACCGATCCTCGACTTCGGCGATGTCATCTACAAAATTGCTTCCAACACTCTACTCAGCAAACTGGATGCAGTTTATCACAGTGCCATCCGTTTTGTCATTAAAGCACCTTATACTACCCACCACTGCGACTTGTATGCTCTAGTCGGCTGGCCCTCACTACATATTACGTCGCCAGACCCACTGGCTCCAGGTCATCTACAAGGCCATGCTAGGTAAAGCTCCGCCTTATCTCAGTTCACTGGTCACGATGGCAACACCCATCCATAGCACGCGCTCCAGCAGGTGTATCTCACTGATCATCCCTAAAGCCAACACCTCATTCGGCCGCCTTTCGTTCCAGTACTCTGCTGCCTGTGACTGGAGCAATTGCAAAATCGATGAAGTTGGAGACTTTTATCTCCCTCACCAACTTCAAACATCAGCCAGCTGAGCAGCTAACCGATCGCTGCAGCTGTACATAGTCTATTGGTAAATAGCCCACCCATTTTCACCTACCTCATCCCCACAGTTTTTATTTATTTACTTTTCTGCTCTTTTGCACACCAATATCTCTACCTGTACATGATCATCTGATCATTTATCACTCCAGTGTTAATCTGCAATATTGTAATTATTCGCCTACCTCCTCATGCCTTTTGCACACATTGTATATAGACTCCCCTTTTTTCTACTGTGTTATTGACTTGTTAATTGTTTACTCCATGTGTAACTCTGTGTTGTCTGTTCACACTGCTATGCTTTATCTTGGCCAGGTCGCAGTTGCGAATGAGAACTTGTTCTCAACTAGCCTACCTGGTTAAATAAAGGTGAAATAAAAAATTAAAAAATAAGCCATATGATGGGACGGTTGCCGTGGGTGCCAGGGGTTCATGCTCCAGCGTTGGAATTCTCACCCTGGCAATCGTCCATTTGAAGCTCCCTCGGGATACGAGAGCGCAAGGTCCGCCCCATCTACTGTCTGTCTGGGAAGGCGCTTGAGTGGGCCAACGCTGAATGGGGAGAAGTATCGATGCAGCGTCGGTCCGCTGTGAGGATGGGGGTACACCTGGTTCCATCTCAGACAGGGTATGAGGACCGCACCTGGGAATTCCTCGCCTGGCACCGGGGACCCATGGCTGCCAGCGCGGGATGGAATGAGAGGGCCCTGATTGACCATTACAGATGTAGTCTAGGGATGAGACTATGGTGTAAGGGATTACCACCTTCTTACCCTCGACCACCCAGCAGGACGTCCTGATCGGGGTCCGTCGATTCCATCCCACAACACCTCCGTAGATACACATATGGAGCTCGGAGGTGCTGCACTAAGGGTGATCGGAGGGAGGTCTGTCTCCTTCACTACCTGTGGCCGTAGAGGACACATGCTGGTTGGTGCTGAGAGGTTTCCCAGGAAGTCGAGACAGCAGGCTCTGGTGGATCATCCCAGGTGAGTATGCACCCAACTCACCCAGAGCCTCCTGTTGCGCACCATGTTTATATCTATACAATATCCTTACTTTTCCCTGCATTCCCAGCATAAGGCGCTAGTAGACTCAGACGCAGCTGGGAACTTTATTGCATTTAGATTAGGGATCCCTATTGTTCCTAAGCTGATGTGCCCTTCCCTGTACATGCCTTAGATATTCATCCTTTAGGGTCTGGTCACGGCTTTAGGGAGGCTGCACGGCTCCACTGTGTGCGACAATGCAGGAGGGTCATGAGGAAAGGATTAGTGTATTCCTGATCAATTCTCCTGCGTTTCCTGTGGTGTTGGCGTTTCCCTGGTTGGCCCATCATGACGCCCACTATTTGTGTGGCAACAGAGGGCTCTCAAGGGATGGTCACATCAGTGTTCAGGGAGGTGTATAGGTGTTTCCCATGGGGGGTGCAACCACGGTGGAAAGTCGAAACCAGGTCTCTTGCATGCACATCCCCCTGAATATGCCGATTTGGCTCTTGCCAACTGTAAAAAGAAGGCGACTCAACTACCACCCCACTCGACGGGTGGATTGTGCGATAAATCTCCAGGTAGATGCAGCACTTCCCAGGGGAGTCACGTGTATCCTCTGTCACAAGAGGGAGACGGCGGCTAGGGAAACATATGTCACCAAATCTCTGGGATACATTCGGCCTTCCACTTCACCTGCCACCTCGAGTTCCCGCCTGTCCAAGTCAGGGGTGGAGATGGAGAATGACCATATTTCAGCCGTGCGTAATTGGCCGACTCCAACCACGGTAAAATAAGGTGCAGTGGTTCTTAGGGTTTGCCAACTATTACCGGAGGTTTATCCAGGGCTTTGGTCAGGTAGCGGCTCCCATTACCTCCTCTTCTTAATGGGGGGAACGGTGCGACTGCAGTGGTCAGTTGGGGCGGACAGAGCTTTTTGTCAACAGAAGGCTCTGTTTACCTCGGCTCCTGTGTTGGCTCATCCTGATCCCTCCTTAGCGTTCATAGATGAGGTGGACGCGTCCGAGGCAGGGATAGGAGCTGTGCTGTCTCAGCCCTCGGGTACGCGACCAAAACTCCGCCCCTGTGCGTTCCTTTTGAAGAAGCTCAGCCCTCAGGCGGAGCGAAACTATGATGTGAGGGACCGGGCAAAAGCTTGAGATTTCATTCACGACTGGAAACAGCGCTTGCAGTTGTTGTTAATGAC
>NW_026284620.1:0-608 GCF_023373465.1 Oncorhynchus keta
AGCCTGAACTCTATCTACGTGTAGCCTACTTGGACTCCAAATAGCCTGAACTCTATCTACGTGTAGCCTACTTGGACTCCAAATAGCCTGAACTCTATCTACGTGTAGCCTACTTGGACTCCAAATAGCCTGAAGCCACAGGGCTCTTCTAGCAGGTTCTATGTCCCTACGTGGGAGCATTACGAGCCGTCGGTCGGGATTTTTGACCTGCTTAAATGTACATTAAACAACACAGCAGCTCTTTCAGCATGTTTTGTTATTTTCTGTGTAACTCAAAATCAACGACAATGTTGTCTCTTTTTACACTGGGGGTCAATGGGAAAGAATGTGTGTTCGTCCCCAATTTGTGGGCGTGGTCAAGGGTATTTCCAATTTATTAAGTGAATATCGACTCGGAGTATCCCATGATGCTTTGAGAGATATGAGACAGGTCAGTGCAGGCGGAATCAATGTCAGTCAACCAGTAACAGTCATTCTGGTGTCTAGTATTTGCTGTGCGTACGTCTAACAGTTTGAATCATTTATGTTGTGTTATGAGCAACAGTACTGTGAAGGGAAAGCACCAAAGACTTTAACGGCACTCAAACATACAGCCATTATGTCACAGA
>NW_026284621.1:0-3303 GCF_023373465.1 Oncorhynchus keta
GAGTGTTGAGCACCTGGAACAAATTCTGCTTCTCATTTACCCCGTATGCCTGGAAGAAACCATGAATTCTACTGATGATCTCACACTTGTCGCTCGATACATATGCCTAATGACACTTGACTGAATTGGCCCTTGTGGCAGAGTGATCACACCATGATACAACAATAATTTTTGGGGTCAAACAAGAGCCTGATCATCCCAATAGTTTAGTGCCATTGTATTTCAAAACATTCCTATCAAGCATGTTCATGTTCCCTCTAGTGCTCATGAATCAGTAAAACAAAGCATGTTTGTCATAAAGATAGAAAAACGCATTAAAGAGGAAAGGACCGACACCCCTAACTAAGTATTGGACCTAAAGTATACGACTACTAGAGTTGTGCTATAAGCTACATAGGCTACATCTTGCCATGCTGTTTAGTATCATTACATTATAAAGAGAGACAGGGTACAGATCTACAGCACCTTGAATGAAGCAGAAAGCAGGTATATATAGGTATCGATAGTACAGTGAATGTTCGGACTACATGGCCGCTATAGGAAACTATTTTAGTTTCGCCCAAATCAGTCTATTCCACAAACCAGGAGCAATTTCCCAACTAACATCCATAAATATTCAGAAACATGTCCTTGATCGCGAATAACAACTTAAAATGGCAATGGTATAACTGACTTAATAACATATTCTACGTTATAAAGCAGAGAATAATAGTAACAAAGTTATAACTGAGTTTATAAATGTTAGCCGGCCAACTTCTTGCTTTGTGACATACATCCCGGGTGGATACTAGAGAGCAGAGAAGGATCCCATCAAGCCAGAGTGTATTGGTTGAGTGCTTTATGTTAAAGGAATACAAATCAAATCAAATTGTATTTGTCTCATGCGCCGAATACAATTTCACCTTACAGTGAAATGCTTACTCACACGCCCTTAACCAACAATGCAGTTTTAAGAAACATACCCCGAAAATTAAGAAATAAAGTAACAAATAATTAATACTCTGAGACTTTGGCAAAGATGCCCTTTGTCTACTTCCACAGAGTTAGATTAATTTATGGATACCATTTCATTGTCTCTGTGTCCAGTATGAAGGAATGACTGGAAGTCTATTGTTATCTGCTAGCATGATAGGGGATACCTAACGCCAGCAGACTTCCAGTCATCGGTTCACGCTAGTTAGCAATTGCACTAGCGCTAGTTGGCAACTTCCTTCAAACTGCACACAGAGAAATAAAAATGTTATCCACAAGTTCGTCTGACTCTGGGGATGTAGATTAATTTCCACCATCTCCGAGGTATCCCTTTAAGACTAGATTACATCCGATAGTCACCTCAAACTGCCAAACCTATCCTATATGTTTAAAACTGAAACAAACAAACCAAGTGAAGGCATTACAAATCATCATTAGCACCCAGTTGCCAACACATGTCGCAAAGGCAGAGAACAACATAAAAAGTTGCAGTCTTACAACATTCACATTATACTCTCACAGCACTACTGTTATTTTCACATTTTTATCTTGTGTATTTTTTCTTTTTCGGATCGGGATGGGGGAAGAGATAGAATGAAAGCAAGAATGAACTGAATAAACAGTAAGAACTAGGGTGGCAGGTAGTCTATTGGGAGCCTAGTGGTTACGGGATACTTTGGGATGTTGGCAATGAGGCCTGTTATCTACAGATGAACTCGTGGATACAATTTTTATGTCTTGACGGAAGTTAGAGGAAGCCCGGCGCGCCAATGCTAACTAGCATTAGCGCAATGATTGGAAGTCTACGGGTATGACTTCTAGTTATTACGCTAACGCTAGTTTGGAATTGCGTTAGCACTAGTTAGCATCTTCCTTCAAACTATACGCGGAGACATAAGAGTTATCCACGAGTTCATCAGACTCTGTGGATGTAGATAAACATCCGTATTGCTTTAAGAATCCCTTTAAGAGCTCTGGGCAAGAAACCGAAACGTCGCAGGTTCAAATCCCCGAGCCGACTAGGCGAAAAATCTGTGCCCTTGAGCAAGGCACCTAATTATAATTGCTCTTGTAAGTCGCTCTGGATAAGAGTGTCTGCTAAACTAAAAATGTAAATGTAAACCAAAGAGGAGTGAAGGGGAGGGTGAAAAGGATGAAAAGGGAAAGGGAGATAGGCCTAGATCGAGGAAGAGAGGAAAAGATGTGAGAGAAAGAGAAAGCGTGGCCATTCATTTTAAAACAAAAACTCCACCATTTGTGTGCAGGGAGTCCTGGCCCAGAAGGCAGCCCTTCTGATTTGATTCATTAACAGGACAAAAGGAGGAAAAAACAGATGGGCCCACAGAGGAACAGGGGACCCCCCCCACACACACACACTCATTGTGAGGTTAAACACCTAAAACACGCACAACCACACAATATGCTCCACCAAATCACAGTTTTTTTCTAACACTATCATTTACAAAATGTTTGCGAGGAAAACACACACAAATAGTTAACAAAAATGTGCTATCCTATCATCTCATAATTCAAGACATTATAAAATCTGTTTAGAAACAGCCATAACAAGACGTTTGGAAGGTGGCTAGGCTATTGTACCACTGTGGACAGCGATTGGATTTGGGTCTGGGCTATCGGGGTCAATCTGCACAGCTGAGCAATGGCAGAGTAATTAGTTAATGAAGTCCCCCTACCCCTAAGACCCAGCTAGGACAACCTGTGTGTGTGTGTGTGTGTGTGTGTGTGTGTGTGTGTGTGTGTGTGTGTGTGTGTGTGTGTGTGTGTGTGTGTGTGTGTGTGTGTGTGTGTGTGTGTGTTTTCATGTGTGTGTGTGACTTGATCAATTCCTTCAGGAGGGAAGATACACATTCAGGGATGATGCTATACTTCAGAAGAAACACTTTATTTTCTTCAATCCGATTAGGTTCCTTTCAGATCCATACTAATTACAGACCAGGGCCTCTCTGTCTCTCTCTTCCTTTCCATCTTCTCCTCCATCCCCTTCTCGTCTCCTCTGCCCGTCACCACCAAAGCGCTAATCTCCACAGAGCCATGACCTGCGACATTGCAAACAGCTAATGTTAATGCTAACCTAGTTCTCACCCCATATTTAGAATTTTTAGGTCTCATCCCATATGGGGACCAATCACCCACCAGCAAACAGACACACAGCCAAATCCAATGATCAGATTTGCAAGCGTAGCAGATTTTGTCATCATGCTAAATCTCTTTGCTTGCTCTGAGTCCAGTAATGAGTTATACCCTTGTGACAAAAACATTTAATAGCCTTTTCTTGGTGAGGCATCTTAGCATTGATAGCTAACTTTAACC
>NW_026284622.1:0-27500 GCF_023373465.1 Oncorhynchus keta
TATGTGTCCTCCTGTCTCTAGCTGGTATATATTCCCCTCTATATGTGTCCTCCTGTCTCTAGCTGGTATATATGCCTCCTCTATATGTGTCCTCCTGTGTCTAGCTGGGTATATATCCCCTCTATATGTGTCCTCCTGTCTGTGGCTGGTATATATTCCCTCTATATGTGTCCTCCTGTCTCTAGCTGGTATATATTCCCCTCTATATGTGTCCTCCTGTCTGTAGCTGGTATATATTCCCTCTATATGTGTCCTCCTGTCTGTAGCTGGTATATATTCCACTCTATATGTGTCCTCCTGTCTCTAGCTGGTATATATTCCCCTCTATATGTGTCCTCCTGTCTCTAGCTGGTATATATTCCCCTCTATATGTGTCCTCCTGTCTCTAGCTGGTATATATTCCCCTCTATATGTGTCCTCCTGTCTCTAGCTGGTATATATTCCCCTCTATATGTGTCCTCCTGTCTCTAGCTGGTATATATTCCCCTCTATATGTGTCCTCCTGCCCCAGCTGGTATATATACCCCTCTATATGTGTCCTCCTGTCTCTAGCTGGTATATATATATATCCTCCCCTCTATATGTGTCCTCCTGTCTGTAGCTGGTATATATTCCCTCTATATGTGTCCTCCTGTCTCTAGCTGGTATATATACCTCCTCTATATGTGTCCTCCTGTTATATATCCCTCTATATGTGTCCTCCTGTCTCTAGCTGGTATATATTCTCTATATGTGTTCCCCTCTATGTGTCCTCCTGTCTGTCTGGTATATTCTATGTGTGTCCTCCTGTCTGTATATATTCCCCTCTATATGTGTCCTCCTGTCTCTAGCTGGTATTATATCTACCCCCTCTATATGTGTCCTCCTGTCTCTAGCTGGTATATATTCCCCTCTATGTGTCCTCCTGTCTCTAGCTGGTATATATTCCCCCTCTATATGTGTCCTCCTGTCCTAGCTGGTATATATACCCTCTCATATGTGTCCTCCTGTAGCTCTTATATGTGTCCTCCTGGTATATATTCCCCTCTATATGTGTCCTCCCTGTCTCTAGCTGGTATATATTCCCTCTATATGTGTCCTCCTGTCTCTAGATGGTATATATACCCCTATATGTGTGTCCTCCTGTCTGTAGCTGGTATATATACCCCTCTATATGTGTCCTCCTGTCTCTAGCTGGTATATATTCCCCTCTATATGTGTCCTCCTGTCTGTAGCTGGTATATATTCCCCTCTATGTGTCCTCCTGTCTCTAGCTGGTATATATTCCCTATATGTGTCCTCCTGTCTCTAGCTGGTATATATTCCACTCTATGTGTCCTCCTGTCTCTAGCTGGTATATATTCCCTCTATATGTGTCCTCCTGTCTCCATGCTGGTATATATTCCCTCTATATGTGTCCTCCTGTCTCTAGCTGGTATATATTCCCCTCTATATGTGTCCTCCTGTCTCTAGCTGGTATATATTCCCTCTATATGTGTCCTCCTGTCTCCATGCTGGTATATATTCCCTCTATATGTGTCCTCCTGTCTCTAGCTGGTATATATTCCCCTCTATATGTGTCCTCCTGTCTCTAGCTGGTATATATTCCCTCTATATGTGTCCTCCTGTCTCTAGCTGGTATATATTCCCCCTCTATATGTGTCCTCCTGTCTCTAGATGGTATATAAATTCCTCCCTCTATATATGTGTCCTCCTGTCTCTAGCTGGTATATATTCCCCTCTATATGTGTCCTCCTGTCTCTAGCTGGTATATATTCCCCTCTATATGTGTCCTCCCTGTCTGGTATATATTCCCTATATGTGTCCTCCTGTTCAGCTGGTATATATTCCTCTATATGTGTCCTCCTGTCTCTAGCTGGTATATATTCCCCTCTATATGTGTCCTCCTGTCTCTAGCTGGTATATATTCCCTCTATATGTGTCCTCCTGTCTCTAGCTGGTATATATTCCCTCTATATGTGTCCTCCTGTCTCTAGCTGGTATATATTCCCCTCTATATGTGTCCTCCTGTCTCTAGCTGGTATATATTCCCTCTATATGTGTCCTCCTGTCTCTAGCTGGTATATATTCCACTCTATATGTGTCCTCCTGTCTCTAGCTGGTATATATTCCCCTCTATATGTGTCCTCCTGTCTCTATGCTGGTATATATTCCCCTCTATATGTGTCCTCCTGTCTCTAGCTGGTATATATTCCCTCTATATGTGTCCTCCTGTGTCCTAAATGTGTCCTGTCTCTAGCTGGTATATATTCCCCTCTATATGTGTCCTCCTGTCTCTAGCTGGTATATATTCCCTCTAAATGTGTCCTCCTGTCTGTATGCTGGTATATATTCCCTCTATATGTGTCCTCCTGTCTCTAGCTGGTATATATTCCCCTCTATATGTGTCCTCCTGTCTCTAGCTGGTATATTCCCTCTATATGTGTCCTCCTGTCTCTAGCTGGTATATATTCCTCTATATGTGTCCTCCTGTCTCTAGCTGGTATATATTCCCCTCTATATGTGTCCTCCTGTCTCTAGCTGGTATATATATATTCCCCCTCTATATGTGTCCTCCTGTCTCTAGCTGGTATATATTCCCCTCTATATGTGTCCTCCTGTCTCTAGCTGGTATATATTCCTCTATATGTGTCCTCTGTCTCTAGCTGGTATATATTCTCTATATGTGTCCTCCTGCTGGTATATATTCCCCTCTATATGTGTCCTCCTGTCTCTAGCTGGTATATATTCCCCTCTATATGTGTCCTCCTGTCTCTAGCTGGTATATATATTCCCTCTATATGTGTCCTCCTGTCTCTAGCTGGTATATATTCCCTCTATATGTGTCCTCCTGTCTCTAGCTGGTATATATTCCCTCTATATGTGTCCTCCTGTCTCTAGCTGGGTATATATGTCTCCATGCTGGTATATATTCTATATGTGTCCTCCTGTCTCTAGCTGGTATATATTCCCCTCTATATGTGTCCTCCTGTCTCTAGCTGGTATATATTCCCCTCTATATGTGTCCTCTGTCTCTATGCTGGTATATATTCCCCTCTATATGTGTCCTCCTGTCTCTAGCTGGTATATATTCCCCCTCTATATGTGTCCTCCTGTCTCTAGCTGGTATATATTCCCCTCTATATGTGTCCTCCTGTCTCTAGCTGGTATATATTCCCTCTATATGTGTCCTCCTGTCTCTAGCTGGTATATATTCCCTCTAAATGTGTCCTCCTGTCTCTAGCTGGTATATATTCCCTCTATATGTGTCCTCCTGTCTCTAGCTGGTATATATTCCCCTCTATATGTGTCCTCCTGTCTCTAGCTGGTATATATTCCTCTATATGTGTCCTCCTGTCTCTAGCTGGTATATATTCCCTCTATATGTGTCCTCCTGTCTCTAGCTGGTATATATTCCCCTCTATATGTGTCCTCCTGTCTCCATGCTGGTATATATTCCCCTCTATATGTGTCCTCCTGTCTCTAGCTGGTATATATTCCCTCTATATGTGTCCTCCTGTCTCTAGCTGGTATATATTCCCTCTATATGTGTCCTCCTGTCTCTAGCTGGTATATATTCCCCTCTATATGTGTCCTCCTGTCTCTAGCTGGTATATATTCCCTCTATATGTGTCCTCCTGTCTCTAGCTGGTATATATTCCCTCTATGTGTCCTCCTGTCTCTAGCTGGTATATATTCCCCTCTATATGTGTCCTCCTGTCTCTAGCTGGTATATATTCCCTCTATATGTGTCCTCCTGTCTCTAGCTGGTATATATTCCCCTCTATATGTGTCCTCCTGTCTCTATGCTGGTATATATTCCCTCTATATGTGTCCTCCTGTCTCCATGCTGGTATATATTCCCTCTATATGTGTCCTCCTGTCTCTAGCTGGTATATATTCCCTCTAAATGTGTCCTCCTGTCTCTAGCTGGTATATATTCCCCTCTATATGTGTCCTCCTGTCTCTAGCTGGTATATATTCCCCTCTATATGTGTCCTCCTGTCTCTATGCTGGTATATATTCCCTCTATATGTGTCCTCCTGTCTCTAGCTGGTATATATTCCTCTATATGTGTCCTCCTGTCTCTAGCTGGTATATATTCCCTCTATATGTGTCCTCTGTCTCTAGCTGGTATATATTCCACTCTATATGTGTCCTCCTGTCTCTAGCTGGTATATATTCCCTCTATATGTGTCCTCCTGTCTCTAGCTGGGTATATATTCCCTCTATATGTGTCCTCCTGTCTCTAGCTGGTATATATTCCCCTCTATATGTGTCCTCCTCCTGTCTCTAGCTGGTATATATTCCCTCTATATGTGTCCTCCTGTCTCTAGCTGGTATATTCCCCTATATGTGTCCTCCTGTCTCTAGCTGGTATATATTCCACTCTATATGTGTCCTCCTCTAGCTATTCCCCTCTATCCTAGCTGGTATATATTCCCTCTCTATATGTGTCCTCCTGTCTCTAGCTGGTATATTCCCCTCTATATGTGTCCTCCTGTCTCTAGCTGGTATATATTCCACTCTATATGTGTCCTCCTGTCTCTAGCTGGTATATATTCCCTCTATATGTGTCCTCCTGTCTCTAGCTGGTATATATTCCCCTCTATATGTGTCCTCCTGTCTCTAGCTGGTATATATTCCACTCTATATGTGTCCTCCTGTCTCCATGCTGGTATATATTCCACTCTATATGTGTCCTCCTGTCTCTAGCTGGTATATATTCCCTCTATATGTGTCCTCCTGTCTCTAGCTGGTATATATTCCCCTCTATATGTGTCCTCCTGTCTCTAGCTGGTATATATTCCCCTCTATATGTGTCCTCCTGTCTCTAGCTGGTATATATTCCTCTATATGTGTCCTCCTGTCTCTAGCTGGTATATATTCCCCTCTATATGTGTCCTCCTGTCTCTAGCTGGTATATATTCCCTCTATATGTGTCCTCCTGTCTCTAGCTGGTATATATTCCCTCTATATGTGTCCTCCTGTCTCTAGCTGGTATATATTCCCCTCTATATGTGTCCTCCTGTCTCTAGCTGGTATATATTCCCTCTATATGTGTCCTCCTGTCTCTAGCTGGTATATATTCCCTCTATATGTGTCCTCCTGTCTCTAGCTGGTATATATTCCCTCTATATGTGTCCTCCTGTCTCTAGCTGGTATATATTCCCCTCTATATGTGTCCTCCTGTCTCTAGCTGGTATATATTCCCTCTATATGTGTCCTCCTGTCTCTAGCTGGTATATATTCCCTCTATATGTGTCCTCCTGTCTCTAGCTGGTATATATTCTCTATATGTGTCCTCCTGTCTCTAGCTGGTATATATTCCCTCTATATGTGTCCTCCTGTCTCTAGCTGGTATATATTCCCTCTATATGTGTCCTCCTGTCTCTAGCTGGTATATATTCCACTCTATATGTGTCCTCCTGTCTCTATGCTGGTATATATTCCCTCTATATGTGTCCTCCTGTCTCTAGCTGGTATATATTCCCTATATGTGTCCTCCTGTCTCTAGCTGGTATATATTCCCCTCTATATGTGTCCTCCTGTCTCTAGCTGGTATATATTCCCTCTATATGTGTCCTCCTGTCTCTAGCTGGTATATATTCCCCTCTATATGTGTCCTCCTGTCTCTAGCTGGGTTCCTGTCTCTATATATGTCCCCTGTCTCTAGCTGGTATATGTGTCCTCCTGTCCTCCTGTCTCTAGCTGGTATATATTCCCCTCTATGTGTCCTCCTGTCTCTAGCTGGTATATATTCCCCTCTATGTGTGTCCTCCTGTCTCTAGCTGGTATATGTTCCTCTATGTGTCCTCCTGTCTCTAGCTGGTATATATTCCCTCTATATGTGTCCTCCTGTCTCTAAGCTGGTATATATTCCCCTCTATATGTGTCCTCCTGTCTCTAGCTGGTATATTCCCCTCTATATGTGTCCTCCTGTCTCTAGCTGGTATATATTCCCTGTTTATCTGTGTCCTCCTGGAAGGTGTCCTCCTGTCTCTAGCTGGTATATATTCCCTCTATATGTGTCCTCCTGTCTCTATGCTGGTATATATTCCCTCTATATGTGTCCTCCTGTCTCTAGCTGGTATATATTCCCCTCTATATGTGTCCTCCTGTCTCTAGCTGGTATATATTCCCTCTATATGTGTCCTCCTGTCTCTAGCTGGTATATATTCCCTCTATATGTGTCCTCCTGTCTCTAGCTGGTATATATTCCCCTCTATATGTGTCCTCCTGTCTCTAGCTGGTATATATACCCTCTATATGTGTCCTCCTGTCTCTAGCTGGTATATATTCCCCTCTATATGTGTCCTCCTGTCTCCATGCTGGTATATATTCCCTCTATGTGTCCTCCTGTCTCTAGCTGGTATATATTCCCCTCTATATGTGTCCTCCTGTCTCTAGCTGGTATATATTCCCCTCTATATGTGTCCTCCTGTCTCTAGCTGGTATATATTCCCCTCTATATGTGTCCTCCTGTCTCTAGCTGGTATATATTCCACTCTATATGTGTCCTCCTGTCTCTAGCTGGTATATATTCCCTCTATATGTGTCCTCCTGTCTCTAGCTGGTATATATTCCCTCTATATGTGTCCTCCTGTCTCTAGCTGGTATATATTCCCCTCTATATGTGTCCTCCTGTCTCTAGCTGGTATATATTCCCCTCTATATGTGTCCTCTGTCTCTAGCTGGTATATATTCCACTCTATATGTGTCCTCCTGTCTCTAGCTGGTATATATATTCCACTCTATATGTGTCCTCCTGTCTCTAGCTGGTATATATTCCCCTCTATATGTGTCCTCCTGTCTCTAGCTGGTATATATTCCCCTCTATATGTGTCCTCCTGTCTCTAGCTGGTATATATTCCCTCTATATGTGTCCTCCTGTCTCTGGCTGGTATATATTCCCTCTATATGTGTCCTCCTGTCTCTAGCTGGTATATATTCCCCTCTATATGTGTCCTCCTGTCTCTAGCTGGTATATATACCCCTCTATATGTGTCCTCCTGTCTCTAGCTGGTATATTCCCTCTATATGTGTTCCTCCTGTCTCTAGCTGGTATATATTCCCTCTATATGTGTCTCCTGTCTCATGCTGGTATATATTCCCCTCTATATGTGTCCTCCTGTCTCTAGCTGGTATATATTCCCACTCTATATGTGTCCTCCTGTCTCTAGCTGGTATATATTCCACTCTATATGTGTCCTCCTGTCTCTAGCTGGTATATATTCCACTCTATATGTGTCCTCCTGTCTCTAGCTGGTATATATTCCCTCTATATGTGTCCTCCTGTCTCTAGCTGGTATATATACCCCTCTATATGTGTCCTCCTGTCTCTAGCTGGTATATATTCCCCTCTATATGTGTCCTCCTGTCTGTAGCTGGTATATATTCCACTCTAAATGTGTCCTCCTGTCTGTAGCTGGTATATATTCCCCTCTATATGTGTCCTCCTGTCTCTAGCTGGTATATATTCCCCTCTATATGTGTCCTCCTGTCTCTAGCTGGTATATATTCCCCTCTATATGTGTCCTCATGTCTCTAGCTGGTATATATTCCCTCTATATGTGTCCTCCTGTCTCTAGCTGGTATATATTCCTCTATATGTGTCCTCCTGTCTCTAGCTGGTATATTCCCCTGGTATATATTCTATATGTGTCCTCCTGTCTCTAGCTGGTATATATTCCTCTATATGTGTCCTCCTGTCTCTAGCTGGTATATATTCCACTCTATATGTGTCCTCATGTCTCTAGTTGGTATATATTCCCCTCTATATGTGTCCTCCTGTCTCTAGCTGGTATATATTCCCTCTATATGTGTCCTCCTGTCTCTAGCTGGTATATATTCCTCTATATGTGTCCTCCTGTCTCTAGCTGGTATATATTCCCCTCTATATGTGTCCTCCTGTCTCTAGCTGGTATATATTCCCTCTATATGTGTCCTCCTGTCTCTAGCTGGTATATATTCCCCTCTATATGTGTCCTCCTGTCTCTAGCTGGTATATATTCCCCTCTATATGTGTCCTCCTGTCTCTAGCTGGTATATATTCCCCTATATGTGTCCTCCTGTCTCTAGCTGGTATATATTCCCCTCTATATGTTCCTGTCTGAGCTCCTATCTCCACGTGGTTTGTCCTCCTGTCTCTAGCTGGTATATATTCCCCTCTATATGTTCCTTGACTCCTGTCTCCACGTGGTTTGAGCGTGTCTCTAGCTGGTATATATTCCCTCTATATGTTCCTTGAGCTCCTGTCTCCACGTGGTTTGAGCGTGTCTCCATGCTGGTATATATTCCACTCTAAATGTTCCTTGACTCCTGTCTCTAGCTGGTATATATTCCCTCTATATGTGTCCTCATGTCTCTAGCTGGTATATATTCCACTCTATATGTGTCCTCCTGTCTCTAGCTGGTATATATTCCCCTCTATATGTGTCCTCCTGTCTCTAGCTGGTATATATTCCCCTCTATATGTGTCCTCCTGTCTCTAGCTGGTATATATTCCCCTCTATATGTGTCCTCCTGTCTCTAGCTGGTATATATTCCCTCTATATGTGTCCTCCTGTCTCTAGCTGGTATATATTCCCCTCTATATGTGTCCTCCTGTCTCTAGCTGGTATATATTCCCCTCTATATGTGTCCTCCTGTCTCTAGCTGGTATATATTCCCCTCTATATGTGTCCTCCTGTCTCTAGCTGGTATATATTCCCCTCTATATGTGTCCTCCTGTCTCTAGCTGGTATATATTCCCCTCTATATGTGTCCTCCTGTCTCCATGCTGGTATATATTCCACTCTATATGTGTCCTCCTGTCTCCATGCTGGTATATATTCCACTCTAAATGTTCCTTGACTCCTGTCTCCACGTGGTTTGAGCGTGTCTCCATGCTGGTATATATTCCCCTCTATATGTGTCCTCCTGTCTCTAGCTGGTATATATTCCCCTCTATATGTGTCCTCCTGTCTCTAGCTGGTATATATTCCACTCTAAATGTTCCTTGACTCCTGTCTCCACGTGGTTTGAGCGTGTCTCTAGCTGGTATATATTCCACTCTAAATGTTCCTCCTGTCTCACGTGGTTTGAGCTCCTGTCCTCTGTCTCTAGCTGGTATATAGCTATATGTGTCCTCCTGTCTCTAGCTGGTATATATTCCCCTCTATATGTGTCCTCCTGTCTCTAGCTGGTATATATTCCCCTCTATATGTGTCCTCCTGTCTCTAGCTGGTATATATTCCCTCTATATGTGTCCTCCTGTCTCTAGCTGGTATATATTCCCTCTATATGTGTCCTCCTGTCTCTAGCTGGTATATATTCCCTCTATATGTGTCCTCCTGTCTCTAGCTGGTATATATTCCCCTCTATATGTGTCCTCCTGTCTCTAGCTGGTATATATTCCCTCTATATGTGTCCTCCTGTCTCTAGCTGGTATATATTCCCTCTATATGTGTCCTCCTGTCTCTAGCTGGTATATATGTGTCCTCCTGTCCTCTATATGTGTCCTCCTGTCTCTAGCTGGTATATATTCCCTCTATATGTGTCCTCCTGTCTCTAGCTGGTATATATTCCCTCTATATGTGTCCTCCTGTCTCTAGCTGGTATATATTCCCCTCTATATGTGTCCTCCTGTCTCTAGCTGGTATATATTCCCCTATATGTGTCCTCCTGTCTCTAGCTGGTATATAAATGTGTTCCTAGCTGATGTGTCCTCCTGTCTCTAGCTGGTATATATTCCCCTCTATATGTGTCCTCCTGTCTCTAGCTGGTATATATTCCCCTCTATATGTGTCCTCCTGTCTCTAGCTGGTATATATTCCACTCTAAATGTTCCTTGACTCCTGTCTCTAGCTGGTATATATTCCCTCTATATGTGTCCTCCTGTCTCTAGCTGGTATATATTCCACTCTAAATGTTCCTTGACTCCTGTCTCTAGCTGGTATATATTCCCCTCTATATGTGTCCTCCTGTCTCTAGCTGGTATATATTCCCCTCTATATGTGTCCTCCTGTCTCTAGCTGGTATATATTCCCCTCTATATGTGTCCTCCTGTCTCTAGCTGGTATATATTCCCCTCTATATGTGTCCTCCTGTCTCTAGCTGGTATATATTCCACTCTATATGTGTCCTCCTGTCTCTAGCTGGTATATATTCCCCTCTATATGTGTCCTCCTGTCTCTAGCTGGTATATATTCCCCTCTATATGTGTCCTCCTGTCTCTAGCTGGTATATATTCCCCTCTATATGTGTCCTCCTGTCTCTAGCTGGTATATATTCCCCTCTATATGTGTCCTCCTGTCTCTAGCTGGTATATATTCCCCTCTATATGTGTCCTCCTGTCTCTAGCTGGTATATATTCCACTCTATATGTGTCCTCCTGTCTGTAGCTGGTATATATTCCCTCTATATGTGTCCTCATGTCTCTAGCTGGTATATATTCCCTCTATATGTGTCCTCATGTCTCTAGCTGGTATATATTCCACTCTAAATGTTCCTTGACTCCTGTCTCCACGTGGTTTGAGCGTGTCTCTAGCTGGTATATATTCCCCTCTATATGTGTCCTCCTGTCTCTAGCTGGTATATATTCCACTCTAAATGTTCCTTGACTCCTGTCTCCACATGGTTTGAGCGTGTCTCTATGCTGGTATATATTCCACTCTAAATGTTCCTTGACTCCTGTCTCCACGTGGTTTGAGCGTGTCTCTAGCTGGTATATATTCCCTCTATATGTGTCCTCCTGTCTCTAGCTGGTATATATTCCCTCTATATGTGTCCTCCTGTCTCCATGCTGGTATATATTCCCCTCTATATGTGTCCTCCTGTCTCTAGCTGGTATATATTCCCCTCTATATGTGTCCTCCTGTCTCTAGCTGGTATATATTCCCTCTATATGTGTCCTCCTGTCTCTAGCTGGTATATATTCCCTCTATATGTGTCCTCCTGTCTCTAGCTGGTATATATTCCCCTCTATATGTGTCCTCCTGTCTCTAGCTGGTATATATTCCCTCTATATGTGTCCTCCTGTCTCTAGCTGGTATATATTCCACTCTAAATGTTCCTTGACTGCTGTCTCTAGCTAGTATATATTCCACTCTAAATGTTCCTTGACTCCTGTCTCTAGCTGGTATATATTCCCCTCTATATGTGTCCTCCTGTCTCTAGCTGGTATATATTCCCTCTATATGTGTCCTCCTGTCTCTAGCTGGTATATATTCCCTCTATATGTGTCCTCCTGTCTCTAGCTGGTATATATACCCCTCTATATGTGTCCTCCTGTCTCTAGCTGGTATATATTCCCTCTATATGTGTCCTCCTGTCTCTAGCTGGTATATATTCCCTCTATATGTGTCCTCCTGTCTCTAGCTGGTATATATTCCCCTCTATATGTGTCCTCCTGTCTCTAGCTGGTATATATTCCCCTCTATATGTGTCCTCCTGTCTCTAGCTGGTATATATTCCCCTCTATATGTGTCCTCCTGTCTCTAGCTGGTATATATTCCCCTCTATATGTGTCCTCCTGTCTCTAGCTGGTATATATTCCCTCTATATGTGTCCTCCTGTCTCTAGCTGGTATATATTCCACTCTAAATGTTCCTTGACTGCTGTCTCTAGCTAGTATATATTCCACTCTAAATGTTCCTTGACTCCTGTCTCCACGTGGTTTGAGCGTGTCTCTAGCTGGTATATATTCCCCTATATGTTCCTTGACTCCTGTCTCCACGTGGTTTGAGCGTGTCTCCATGCTGGTATATATTCCACTCTAAATGTTCCTTGACTCCTGTCTCCACGTGGTTTGAGCGTGTCTCTATGCTGGTATATATTCCCCTCTAAATGTTCCTTGACTCCTGTCTCCACGTGGTTTGAGCGTGTCTCCATGCTGGTATATATTCCCCTCTATATGTGTCCTCCTGTCTCTAGCTGGTATATATTCCCCTCTATATGTGTCCTCCTGTCTCTAGCTGGTATATATTCCACTCTAAATGTTCCTTGACTCCTGTCTCCACGTGGTTTGAGCGTGTCTCCATGCTGGTATATATTCCACTCTAAATGTTCCTTGACTCCTGTCTCCACATGGTTTGAGCGTGTCTCCATGCTGGTATATATTCCACTCTATATGTTCCTTGACTCCTGTCTCCACGTGGTTTGAGCGTGTCTCTAGCTGGTATATATTCCACTCTAAATGTTCCTTGACTCCTGTCTCCACGTGGTTTGAGCGTGTCTCCATGCTGGTATATATTCCCCTCTATATGTTCCTTGACTCCTGTCTCCACGTGGTTTGAGCGTGTCTCCAGCTGGTATATATTCCACTCTAAATGTTCCTTGACTCCTGTCTCCACGTGGTTTGAGCGTGTCTCTAGCTGGTATATATTCCACTCTAAATGTTCCTTGACTCCTGTCTCCACGTGGTTTGAGCGTGTCTCCATGCTGGTATATATTCCCCTCTATATGTGTCCTCCTGTCTCTAGCTGGTATATATTCCACTCTAAATGTTCCTTGACTCCTGTCTCCACGTGGTTTGAGCGTGTCTCTAGCTGGTATATATTCCACTCTAAATGTTCCTTGACTCCTGTCTCCACGTGGTTTGAGCGTGTCTCCATGCTGGTATATATTCCCTCTATATGTGTCCTCCTGTCTCTAGCTGGTATATATTCCACTCTAAATGTTCCTTGACTCCTGTCTCCACGTGGTTTGAGCGTGTCTCCATGCTGGTATATATTCCCTCTATATGTGTCCTCCTGTCTCTAGCTGGTATATATTCCCTCTATATGTGTCCTCCTGTCTCTAGCTGGTATATATTCCCTCTATATGTGTCCTCCTGTCTCTAGCTGGTATATATTCCCTCTATATGTGTCCTCCTGTCTCTAGCTGGTATATATTCCCTCTATATGTGTCCTCCTGTCTCTAGCTGGTATATATTCCCTCTATATGTGTCCTCCTGTCTCTAGCTGGTATATATTCCCCTCTATATGTGTCCTCCTGTCTCTAGCTGGTATATATTCCCTCTATATGTGTCCTCCTGTCTCTAGCTGGTATATATTCCCTCTATATGTGTCCTCCTGTCTCTAGCTGGTATATATTCCCTCTATATGTGTCCTCCTGTCTCTAGCTGGTATATATTCCCTCTATATGTGTCCTCCTGTCTCTAGCTGGTATATATTCCCTCTATATGTGTCCTCCTGTCTCTAGCTGGTATATATTCCCTCTATATGTGTCCTCCTGTCTCTAGCTGGTATATATTCCCTCTATATGTGTCCTCCTGTCTCTAGCTGGTATATATTCCACTCTAAATGTTCCTTGACTGCTGTCTCTAGCTAGTATATATTCCACTCTAAATGTTCCTTGACTCCTGTCTCTAGCTGGTATATATTCCCTCTATATGTGTCCTCCTGTCTCTAGCTGGTATATATTCCCCTCTATATGTGTCCTCCTGTCTCTAGCTGGTATATATTCCCCTCTATATGTGTCCTCCTGTCTCTAGCTGGTATATATTCCCCTCTATATGTGTCCTCCTGTCTCTAGCTGGTATATATTCCCCTCTATATGTGTCCTCCTGTCTCTAGCTGGTATATATTCCCTCTATATGTGTCCTCCTGTCTCTAGCTGGTATATATTCCACTCTAAATGTTCCTTGACTCCTGTCTCCACGTGGTTTGAGCGTGTCTCTATGCTGGTATATATTCCCCTCTAAATGTTCCTTGACTCCTGTCTCCACGTGGTTTGAGCGTGTCTCCATGCTGGTATATATTCCCCTCTATATGTGTCCTCCTGTCTCTAGCTGGTATATATTCCACTCTAAATGTTCCTTGACTCCTGTCTCCACGTGGTTTGAGCGTGTCTCCATGCTGGTATATATTCCACTCTAAATGTTCCTTGACTCCTGTCTCCACGTGGTTTGAGCGTGTCTCTAGCTGGTATATATTCCACTCTAAATGTTCCTTGACTCCTGTCTCCACGTGGTTTGAGCGTGTCTCCATGCTGGTATATATTCCCTCTATATGTTCCTTGACTCCTGTCTCCACGTGGTTTGAGCGTGTCTCTAGCTGGTATATATTCCACTCTAAATGTTCCTTGACTCCTGTCTCCACGTGGTTTGAGCGTGTCTCCATGCTGGTATATATTCCCCTCTATATGTGTCCTCCTGTCTCTAGCTGGTATATATTCCACTCTAAATGTTCCTTGACTCCTGTCTCCACGTGGTTTGAGCGTGTCTCTAGCTGGTATATATTCCACTCTAAATGTTCCTTGACTCCTGTCTCCACGTGGTTTGAGCGTGTCTCCATGCTGGTATATATTCCCCTCTATATGTGTCCTCCTGTCTCTAGCTGGTATATATTCCACTCTAAATGTTCCTTGACTCCTGTCTCCACGTGGTTTGAGCGTGTCTCCATGCTGGTATATATTCCCCTCTATATGTGTCCTCCTGTCTCTAGCTGGTATATATTCCCCTCTATATGTGTCCTCCTGTCTCTAGCTGGTATATATTCCCCTCTATATGTGTCCTCCTGTCTCTAGCTGGTATATATTCCCTCTATATGTGTCCTCCTGTCTCTAGCTGGTATATATTCCCCTCTATATGTGTCCTCCTGTCTCTAGCTGGTATATATTCCCCTCTATATGTGTCCTCCTGTCTCTAGCTGGTATATATTCCCCTCTATATGTGTCCTCCTGTCTCTAGCTGGTATATATTCCCTCTATATGTGTCCTCCTGTCTCTAGCTGGTATATATTCCCTCTATATGTGTCCTCCTGTCTCTAGCTGGTATATATTCCCTCTATATGTGTCCTCCTGTCTCTAGCTGGTATATATTCCCCTCTATATGTGTCCTCCTGTCTCTAGCTGGTATATATTCCCCTCTATATGTGTCCTCCTGTCTCTAGCTGGTATATATTCCCTCTATATGTGTCCTCCTGTCTCTAGCTGGTATATATTCCCTCTATATGTGTCCTCCTGTCTCTAGCTGGTATATATTCCACTCTAAATGTTCCTTGACTGCTGTCTCTAGCTAGTATATATTCCACTCTAAATGTTCCTTGACTCCTGTCTCTAGCTGGTATATATTCCCTCTATATGTGTCCTCCTGTCTCTAGCTGGTATATATTCCCCTCTATATGTGTCCTCCTGTCTCTAGTTGGTATATATTCCCCTCTATATGTGTCCTCCTGTCTCTAGCTGGTATATATTCCCCTCTATATGTGTCCTCCTGTCTCTAGCTGGTATATATTCCCCTCTATATGTGTCCTCCTGTCTCTAGCTGGTATATATTCCCCTCTATATGTGTCCTCCTGTCTCTAGCTGGTATATATTCCACTCTAAATGTTCCTTGACTCCTGTCTCCACGTGGTTTGAGCGTGTCTCTATGCTGGTATATATTCCCCTCTAAATGTTCCTTGACTCCTGTCTCCACGTGGTTTGAGCGTGTCTCCATGCTGGTATATATTCCCCTCTATATGTGTCCTCCTGTCTCTAGCTGGTATATATTCCACTCTAAATGTTCCTTGACTCCTGTCTCCACGTGGTTTGAGCGTGTCTCCATGCTGGTATATATTCCACTCTAAATGTTCCTTGACTCCTGTCTCCACGTGGTTTGAGCGTGTCTCTAGCTGGTATATATTCCACTCTAAATGTTCCTTGACTCCTGTCTCCACGTGGTTTGAGCGTGTCTCCATGCTGGTATATATTCCCCTCTATATGTTCCTTGACTCCTGTCTCCACGTGGTTTGAGCGTGTCTCCATGCTGGTATATATTCCACTCTAAATGTTCCTTGACTCCTGTCTCCACGTGGTTTGAGCGTGTCTCTATGCTGGTATATATTCCCCTCTATATGTTCCTTGACTCCTGTCTCCACGTGGTTTGAGCGTGTCTCCATGCTGGTATATATTCCCTCTATATGTGTCCTCCTGTCTCTAGCTGGTATATATTCCCCTCTATATGTGTCCTCCTGTCTCTAGCTGGTATATATTCCCCTCTATATGTGTCCTCCTGTCTCTAGCTGGTATATATTCCACTCTAAATGTTCCTTGACTGCTGTCTCTAGTAGTATATATATTCCACTCTAAATGTTCCTTGACTCCTGTCTCTAGCTGGTATATATTCCCTCTATATGTGTCCTCCTGTCTCTAGCTGGTATATATTCCCCTCTATATGTGTCCTCCTGTCTCTAGCTGGTATATATTCCCCCTCTATATGTGTCCTCCTGTCTCTAGCTGGTATATATTCCCCTCTATATGTGTCCTCCTGTCTCTAGCTGGTATATATTCCACTCTAAATGTTCCTTGACTGCTGTCTCTAGCTAGTATATATTCCACTCTAAATGTTCCTTGACTCCTGTCTCCACGTGGTTTGAGCGTGTCTCCATGCTGGTATATATTCCACTCTAAATGTTCCTTGACTCCTGTCTCCACGTGGTTTGAGCGTGTCTCCATGCTGGTATATATTCCCCTCTATATGTGTCCTCCTGTCTCTAGCTGGTATATATTCCCCTCTATATGTGTCCTCCTGTCTCTAGCTGGTATATATTCCCCTCTATATGTGTCCTCCTGTCTCTAGCTGGTATATATTCCCCTCTATATGTGTCCTCCTGTCTCTAGCTGGTATATATTCCCCTCTATATGTGTCCTCCTGTCTCTAGCTGGTATATATTCCCCTCTATATGTGTCCTCCTGTCTCTAGCTGGTATATATTCCCCTCTATATGTGTCCTCCTGTCTCTAGCTGGTATATATTCCCTCTATATGTGTCCTCCTGTCTCTAGCTGGTATATATTCCCTCTATATGTGTCCTCCTGTCTGTAGCTGGTATATATTCCCCTCTATATGTGTCCTCCTGTCTCTAGCTGGTATATATTCCCCTCTATATGTGTCCTCCTGTCTCTAGCTGGTATATATTCCACTCTAAATGTTCCTTGACTCCTGTCTCCACGTGGTTTGAGCGTGTCTCTAGCTGGTATATATTCCACTCTAAATGTTCCTTGACTCCTGTCTCCACGTGGTTTGAGCGTGTCTCCATGCTGGTATATATTCCCCTCTATATGTGTCCTCCTGTCTCTAGCTGGTATATATTCCCCTCTATATGTGTCCTCCTGTCTCTAGCTGGTATATATTCCCTCTATATGTGTCCTCCTGTCTCTAGCTGGTATATATTCCCCTCTATATGTGTCCTCCTGTCTCTAGCTGGTATATATTCCCTCTATATGTGTCCTCCTGTCTCTAGCTGGTATATATTCCCCTCTATATGTGTCCTCCTGTCTCTAGCTGGTATATATTCCCCTCTATATGTGTCCTCCTGTCTCTAGCTGCTATATATTCCCTCTATATGTGTCCTCCTGTCTCTAGCTGGTATATATTCCCTCTATATGTGTCCTCCTGTCTCTAGCTGGTATATATTCCACTCTATATGTGTCCTCCTGTCTCTAGCTGGTATATATTCCCTCTATATGTGTCCTCCTGTCTCTAGCTGGTATATATTCCCCTCTATATGTGTCCTCCTGTCTCTAGCTGGTATATATTCCCCTCTATATGTGTCCTCCTGTCTCTAGCTGGTATATATTCCACTCTATATGTGTCCTCCTGTCTCTAGCTGGTATATATTCCCCTCTATATGTGTCCTCCTGTCTCTAGCTGGTATATATTCCCTCTATATGTGTCCTCCTGTCTCTAGCTGGTATATATTCCCTCTATATGTGTCCTCCTGTCTCTAGCTGGTATATATTCCCCTCTATATGTGTCCTCCTGTCTCTAGCTGGTATATATTCCCTCTATATGTGTCCTCCTGTCTCTAGCTGGTATATATTCCCTCTATATGTGTCCTCATGTCTCTAGCTGGTATATATTATTCCCTCTATATGTGTCCTCCTGTCTCTAGCTGGTATATATTCCCCTCTATATGTGTCCTCCTGTCTCTAGCTGGTATATATTCCCTCTATATGTGTCCTCCTGTCTCTAGCTGGTATATATTCCACTCTAAATGTTCCTTGACTGCTGTCTCTAGCTAGTATATATTCCACTCTAAATGTTCCTTGACTCCTGTCTCCACGTGGTTTGAGCGTGTCTCTAGCTGGTATATATTCCACTCTAAATGTTCCTTGACTCCTGTCTCCACGTGGTTTGAGCGTGTCTCTAGCTGGTATATATTCCACTCTAAATGTTCCTTGACTCCTGTCTCCACGTGGTTTGAGCGTGTCTCCATGCTGGCTATTCTTCTGAACTGTGTGACGTTAGGAATGTTCCAGCCCTGCGACGACGTTCACTGTCTCAACAACCGCTGCTCTTTCCTACAGGTAAGTTGGCTCCTTACGTACAAATTACATTCTTGTTTTTATTTTGGACAGTGAAGCTAACGTTTATATGTAAAATTAGCTTCTATACTCCAGTATTTTGGATAAAGAGAATCAAGGGTTTCATGTGAGACAACAGTTTAACCTCTCTGGGATATGTAGCATCTCACCTCTCTGGGATATGTAGCATCTCACCTCTCTGGGATATGTAGCATCTCACCTCTCTGGGATATGTAGCATCCCACCTCTCTGGGATATGTAGCATCTCACCTCTCTGGGATATGTAGCATCTCACCTCTCTGGGATATGTAGCATCTCACCTCTCTGGGATATGTAGCATCTCACCTCTCTGGGATATGTAGCATCTCACCTCTCTGGGATATGTAGCATCCCACCTCTCTGGGATACCTCTCTGGGTGTAGCATCTCACCTCTCTGGGATATGTAGCATCTCACCTCTCTGGGATATGTAGCATCTCACCTCTCTGGGATATGTAGCATCTCACCTCTCTGGGATATGTAGCATCTCACCTCTCTGGGATATGTAGCATCTCACCTCTCTGGGATATGTAGCATCTCACCTCTCTGGGATATGTAGCATCCCACCTCTCTGGGATATGTAGCATCTCACCTCTCTGGGATATGTAGCATCTCACCTCTCTGGGATATGTAGCATCTCACCTCTCTGGGATATGTAGCATCTCACCTCTCTGGGATATGTAGCATCTCACCTCTCTGGGATATGTAGCATCTCACCTCTCTGGGATATGTAGCATCTCACCTCTCTGGGATATGTAGCATCCCACCTCTCTGGGATATGTAGCATCCCACCTCGCCAACAGCCAGTGAATGTGCAGGGCGCCAAATTCAAATCAACAAAAAATCTCATAATTAAAGTTCCTCAAGCATACAAGTATTTTACACTATTTTAAAGATACAATTCTCATTAATCCAGCCACAGTGTCTGATTTCAAAAAGGCTTTACAGACAGACAGACAGACTGGACAGACAGACAGACAGACAGACAGACAGACAGATGGTAGCGTCCCAACTCAACAGCCAGTGAAAGTGCGCCAAATTCAAAACAACTACAATCTTTTAATTAAAATTCCACACAAGCAGCCCAAAAAGATATCGCCTTATTGGGTAGACAACATTAGTCATAAATAGCATTAGAAATATTGATTTACCTTTGATGATCTTCATCAGAATGCACCCCCAGCCATCCAGTTCCACAATAAATGTTTGTTTTGTTCGATAATGTCCCATCATTTATGTCCAAATACCTTCTTTTGATTTGGTAAACAAATCCAAATCCAAATCCAGGACCAGCCGAACGTTGGACGAAAAGTTAAAAAAAAGTTATATTACAGGTCGTAGAAACTTGTCCAGCTAAGTATAGAATCAATCTTTAGGATGTTTTTAACATACATCTTCAATAACGTTCCAACCAGAGAATTGTCTGTAGAAAAGCAATGGAACAGAGCTAACTCTCTCGTGGGATATGTCAGAGCCTGTGGCACTCTGCCAGACACCTGGCTCATTCCCTATCATTGGGTCCCACTTCACAGTAGAAGCCTGAAACAACGTTCTAAAGACTGTTGACATCTAGTGAAGCCTTAGTAGAAGTCCAAAATGACCCTCATTTGGGATATGTATATTGGGATGGCAAAGAGTTGAAACACTACAACCACTTCCTGGTTGGTATTTTCTCAGGTTTTCGCCAGATGAGTTCTGTTATACTCACAGACATCATTCAAACAGTTTTAGAAACGTCAGAGTGTTTTCTATCCAATACTACTGCATATATTAGCATCTGGGACAGAGTAGCAGGCAGTTTACTCTGGGCACCTTATTTATCCAAGCTACTCATCCCCCCAGTCACCAAGAAGTTAAACGTTTAGATATGTGAAACGACCTTACATCTCTACTAGGCCATCTGGGACAGAGGAGTAGAACAACCATTACATCTCTACTATGGCATCTCCTCTGGTCTGAAGAAACCACCTTACATCTCTACAGGCCCGCCTGAAGTAGACCACCTGTACATCTCTACTAGGCCCGTCAAAAGGGAAACCACCTTATCTCTACTAGGCCCTCTGGATGAAACCACCTGTACATCTCACTAGGCCCGTCTGAAGATGAAACCACCTTACATGTCTACTAGGCCCGTCTGAGAGAGGAAACCACCTTACATCTCTACTAGGCCCTCTCAAGGGAAACCACCTGTACATCTCTACTAGGGTCTGAAGATGAAACCACCTTACATCTCTCTAGGCCCGTCTGAAGATGAAACCACCTTACATCTCTACTAGGCCCGTCTGAAGTAGAAACCACCTCACATCTCTACTAGGCCCGTCTGAAGATGAAACCACCATTTACATCTCTACTAGGCCCGTCTGAAGAGGAAACCACCTTACATCTCTACTAGGCCCGTCTGAAGATGAAACCTCAACATCTCTACTAGGCCCGCCTGAAGATGAAACCACCTTACATCTCTACTAGGCCCGTCTGAAGATGAAAACCACCTTACATCTCTATTTCTGAAGATGAAACCACCACATCTCTACTAGGCAAAAAGTCTGAAGATGCACCAGGAAGTTAACCGTACATTGAAGTAGTCAAAAGTTTAATTTTTGGTCAAAATGACTTTTTAAAGTGGAGGCAGAAGGACGTCATGTCTCAGAACAACTGACCAGTTGAAGAGTTTACCTCCTCAAGATGACCACTGATTGGTTGAAGAGTTTACCTCCTCAAGATGACCACTGATTGGTTGAAGAGTTTACCTCCTCAAGATGACCACTGATTGGTTGAAGAGTTTACCTCCTCAAGATGATCCCTGATTGGTTGAAGAGTTTACCTCCTCAGGAGGACCACTGACCAGTTGAAGAGTTTACCTCCTCAAGATGACCACTGACCAGTTGAAGAATTTACCTCCTCAAGATGACCCCTGATTGGTTGAAGAGTTTACCTCCTCAAGAGGACCACTGACCAGTTGAAGAGTTTACCTCCTCAAGATGACCACTGATTGGTTGAAGGGTTGACCTCCTCAACATGTTGAACAGGACCACTGATTGGTTGAAGGGTCATGATGTTGAACAGGACCACTGATTGGTTGAAGGGTCATGATGTTGAACAGGACCCCTGATTGGTTGAAGGGTCAACATGTTGAACAGGACCCGTGATTGGTTGAAGGGTTTACCACGTGAACCACGAGATGTAGAGGAGAATATTTGGGCTGTTTTGTGGGAAAACAGCAGTGCCAGTCCCAGCAGTGGGATTAAAGGTTCGGAGGTCAGAGACAGAATTATCCCAGAATGCACTCCTCTGTGGTTAAAACATGTCTGTTATAAACATCACTGTGAATATAAATAACATGAGATAAACAACTACAGTACTCACTGCTTCCCTCTGTGTGTGTGTGTGTGTGTGTGTGTGTGTGTGTGTGTGTGTGTGTGTGTCTCTCTTCTGTGTGTGTGTGTGTCTCTCTCTCTCTTCTTTGTGTGTGTGTGTGTCTCTCTCTCTCTTCTTTGTGTGTATGTGTCTCTCTCTCTTTGTGTGTGTGTGTGTCTCTCTCTCTTCTGTGTGTGTGTGTGTCTCTCTCTCTTCTGTGTGTGTGTGTGTGTCTCTCTCTTCTGTGTGTGTGTGTGTGTCTCTCTCTCTTCTGTGTGTGTGTGTGTGTCTCTCTCTCTCTTCTGTGTGTGTGTGTGTGTCTCTCTCTCTCTTGTGTGTGTGTGTGTGTCTCTCTCTCTCTTCTGTGTGTGTGTGTGTGTCTCTCTCTTTTTGTGTGTGTGTGTCTCTCTCTCTTTGTGTGTGTGTGTGTCTCTCTCTCTCTCTCTCTTTGTGTGTGTGTGTGTCTCTCTCTCTTTGTGTGTGTGTGTGTGTGTGTGTGTGTGTGTGTGTGTGTGTGTGTGTGTGTGTGTGTGTGTGTGTGTGTGTGTGTGTGTGTGTGTGTGTGTGTGTGTGTGTCTCTCTTTGTGTGTGTGTGTGTGTGTGTGTTAGGCTCTGGATGACGGTATCTTTGTGTTCTTTGCGGTGGAGATGCTGGTGAAGATGGTGGCTCTGGGTGTTCTAGGTAGGTGACCTTTTTAAAGTGGGAATTTCAAAGTTTAGAATAAAACAATTATGAACGTTTCTATAGTAGAACAGGCCTGAATGCCCTCTCATTCTCCAACAGAGACGTTTCTATAGTAGAACAGGCCTGAATGTCCTCTCATTCTCCCACAGAGACGTTTCTATAGTAGAACAGGCCTGAATGCCCTCTCATTCTCCAACAGAGACGTTTCTATAGTAGAACAGGCCTGAATGTCCTCTCATTCCTCCAACAGAGACGTTTCTATAGTAGAACAGGCCTGAATGTCCTCTCATTCTCCCACAGAGACGTTTCTATAGTAGAACAGGCCTGAATGTCCTCTCATTCTCCAACAGAGACGTTTCTATAGTAGAACAGGCCTGAATGTCCTCTCATTCCTCCGACAGAGACGTTTCTATAGTAGAACAGGCCTGAATGTCCTCTCATTCTCCAACAGAGACGTTTCTATAGTAGAACAGGCCTGAATGTCCTCTCATTCCTCCAACAGAGACGTTTCTATAGTAGAACAGGCCTGAATGTCCTCTCATTCTCCAACAGAGACGTTTCTATAGTAGAACAGGCCTGAATGTCCTCTCATTCTCCAACAGAGACGTTTCTATAGTAGAACAGGCCTGAATGTCCTCTCATTCCTCCAACAGAGACGTTTCTATAGTAGAACAGGCCTGAATGTCCTCTCATTCCTCCAACAGAGACGTTTCTATAGTAGAACAGGCCTGAATGTCCTCTCATTCTCCAACAGAGACGTTTCTATAGTAGAACAGGCCTGAATGTCCTCTCATTCCTCCGACGGAGACTTTTCTATAGTAGAACAGGCCTGAATGTCCTCTCATTCTTCAACAGAGATGTTTCTATAGTAGAACAGGCCTGAATGTCCTCTCATTCTCCAACAGAGACGTTTCTATAGTAGAACAGGCCTGAATGCCCTCTCATTCCTCTGACAGAGACGTTTCTATAGTAGAACAGGCCTGAATGTCCTCTCATTCCTCCGACAGAGACGTTTCTATAGTAGAACAGGCCTGAATGTCCTCTCATTCCTCCAACAGAGACGTTTCTATAGTAGAACAGGCCTGAATGTCCTCTCATTCTCCAACAGAGACGTTTCTATAGTAGAACAGGCCTGAATGTCCTCTCATTCTCCAACAGAGATGTTTCTATAGTAGAACAGGCCTGAATGTCCTCTCATTCTTCAACAGAGACGTTTCTATAGTAGAACAGGCCTGAATGTCCTCTCATTCCTCCAACAGAGATGTTTCTATAGTAGAACAGGCCTGAATGTCCTCTCATTCTTCAACAGAGACGTTTCTATAGTAGAACAGGCCTGAATGTCCTCTCATTCCTCCAACAGAGATGTTTCTGTAGTAGAACAGGCCTGAATGTCCTCTCATTCTCCAACAGAGATGTTTCTATAGTAGAACAGGCCTGAATGTCCTCTCATTCCTCCGACGGAGACGTTTCTATAGTAGAACAGGCCTGAATGTCCTCTCATTCCTCTGACAGAGACGTTTCTATAGTAGAACAGGCCTGAATGTCCTCTCATTCCTCTGACGGAGACGTTTCTATAGTAGAACAGGCCTGAATGTCCTCTCATTCTCCAACAGAGACGTTTCTATAGTAGAACAGGCCTGAATGTCCTCTCATTCCTCCGACGGAGGCGTTTCTATAGTAGAACAGGCCTGAATGTCCTCTCATTCCTCCGACGGAGACGTTTCTATAGTAGAACAGGCCTGAATGTCCTCTCATTCTCCAACAGAGACGTTTCTATAGTAGAACAGGCCTGAATGTCCTCTCATTCCTCCGACAGAGACGTTTCTATAGTAGAACAGGCCTGAATGTCCTCTCATTCTCCAACAGAGACGTTTCTATAGTAGAACAGGCCTGAATGTCCTCTCATTCCTCCGACGGAGACGTTTCTATAGTAGAACAGGCCTGAATGTCCTCTCATTCCTCCGACGGAGACGTTTCTATAGTAGAACAGGCCTGAATGTCCTCTCATTCTCCAACAGAGACGTTTCTATAGTAGAACAGGCGTGAATGTCCTCTCATTCCTCCGACGGAGACGTTTCTATAGTAGAACAGGCCTGAATGTCCTCTCATTCTCCAACAGAGACGTTTCTATAGTAGAACAGGCCTGAATGTCCTCTCATTCTCCAACAGAGACGTTTCTATAGTAGAACAGGCCTGAATGTCCTCTCATTCCTCCGACGGAGACGTTTCTATAGTAGAACAGGCCTGAATGTCCTCTCATTCCTCCGACGGAGACGTTTCTATAGTAGAACAGGCCTGAATGTCCTCTCATTCCTCCGACGGAGACGTTTCTATAGTAGAACAGGCCTGAATGTCCTCTCATTCCTCCAACAGAGACGTTTCTATAGTAGAACAGGCCTGAATGTCCTCTCATTCTCCAACAGAGACGTTTCTATAGTAGAACAGGCCTGAATGTCCTCTCATTCCTCCGACAGAGACGTTTCTATAGTAGAACAGGCCTGAATGTCCTCTCATTCCTCCAACAGAGACGTTTCTATAGTAGAACAGGCCTGAATGTCCTCTCATTCCTCCAACAGAGACGTTTCTATAGTAGAACAGGCCTGAATGTCCTCTCATTCCTCCGACAGAGACGTTTCTATAGTAGAACAGGCCTGAATGTCCTCTCATTCCTCCAACAGAGACGTTTCTATAGTAGAACAGGCCTGAATGTCCTCTCATTCCTCCAACAGAGACGTTTCTATAGTAGAACAGGCCTGAATGTCCTCTCATTCTCCAACAGAGACGTTTCTATAGTAGAACAGGCCTGAATGTCCTCTCATTCCTCCGACGGAGACGTTTCTATAGTAGAACAGGCCTGAATGTCCTCTCATTCTCCAACAGAGACGTTTCTATAGTAGAACAGGCCTGAACGTCCTCTCATTCCTCCGACGGAGAGACAGAGAGGCCTGTTTCTATAGTAGAACAGGCCTGAATGTCCTCTCATTCCTCCAACAGAGACGTTTCTATAGTAGAACAGAATGCCTGAATGTCCTAGAACAGGCCTCATGTCCTCCATTCCTCCAACAGAGACGTTTCTATAGTAGAACAGGCCTGAATGTCCTCTCATTCTCCGTTTCTATAGTAGAACAGGAGACGGAGACGTTTCTATAGTAGAACAGGCCTGAATGCCCTCTCATTCTCCAACAGAGACGTTTCTATAGTAGAACAGGCCTGAATGTCCTCTCATTCCTCCAACAGAGACGTTTCTATAGTAGAACAGGCCTGAATGTCCTCTCATTCCTCCAACAGAGACGTTTCTATAGTAGAACAGGCCTGAATGTCCTCTCATTCTTAAACCTGTGTTTAATTCATATTATTATTAACTTTGTAGGTCAGAAGGGTTACCTTGGCGACACCTGGAACAGACTGGACTTCTTCATCGTTATCATCGGGTCAGTGATGGACAGAACACACACACACACACACACACACACACACACACACACACACACACACACACACACACACACACACACACACACACACACACACACACACACAAACTCACTGAACTAAACCTAGTCCTGAACTAAACCTAGTCCTGAACTAAACCTAGTGCTGAACTAAACCTAGTCCTGAACTAAACCTAGTGCTGAACTAAACCTAGTCCTGAACTAAACCTAGTCCTGAACTAAACCTAGTCCTGAACTTAACCCAGTCCTGAACTAAACCTAGTCCTGGACTAAAAAACCTAGTCCTGAACTAAAAGGCTTGGGTTTCCTAGACACAGATTAAACCTAGTCCTGATCTAAACCTAGTCCTGAACTAAACCTAGTCCTGAACTAAATCTAGTCCTGATCTAAACCTAGTCCTGAACTAAACCTAGTCCTGAACCAAACCTAGTCCTGAACTAAACCTAGTCCTGAACTAAACCTAGTCCTGGACTAAACCTAGTCCTGAACTAAAAGGCTTGGGTTTCCTAGACGCAGATTAAACCTAGTCCTGAACTAAACCTAGTCCTGAACTAAACCTAGTCCTGATCTAAACCTAGTCCTGAACTAAACCTAGTCCTGAACTAAACCTAGTCCTGAACTAAACCTAGTCCTGAACTAAACCTAGTCCTGAACTAAAAGGCTTGGGTTTCCTATACGCAGATTACACCTAGTCCTGAACTAAAAGGCTTGGGTTTCCTATACGCAGATTAAACCTAGTCCTGAACTAAACCTAGTCCTGAACTAAAAGGCTTGGGTTTCCTAGACGCAGATTAAACCTAGTCCTGAACTAAACCTAGTCCTGAACTAAACCTAGTCCTGAACTAAACCTAGTCCTGATCTAAACCTAGTCCTGAACTAAACCTAGTCCTGAACTAAACCTAGTCCTGAACTAAACCTAGTCCTGAACTAAACCTAGTCCTGAACTAAACCTAGTCCTGATCTAAACATAGTCCTGAACTAAACCTAGTCCTGAACTAAACCTAGTCCTGATCTAAACATAGTCCTGAACTAAACCTAGTCCTGAACTAAACCTAGTCCTGAACTAAACCTAGTCCTGGACTAAACCTAGTCCTGAACTAAAAGGCTTGGGTTTCCTAGACGCAGATTAAACCTAGTCCTGATCTAAACCTAGTCCTGAACTAAACCTAGTGCTGAACTAAACCTAGTCCTGAACTTAACCTAGTCCTGAACTAAACCTAGTCCTGAACCAAACCTAGTCCTGAACCAAACCTAGTCCTGAACTAAACCTAGTCCTGAACTAAACCTAGTCCTGGACTAAAAGCTTGGGTTTCCTATACGCAGATTTGTCCTGGAATAAAAGATATTTGAGAATAGCCTTAATCTGGGGAAACCTTCCCTTAGTGGGTGGAGGTTCATTGACAGGGTTCAGAGGTCAGGGTAAAACTGAGTTTCCCTTCTCTCTCCTCAGGATGTTGGAGTATTCTCTAGACGGACACAACGTCAGCCTATCAGCCATCAGGACTGTCAGGGTGCTCCGCCCACTACGAGCCATCAACAGAGTACCCAGTGAGCACCTCTCTGTCTGTCTGTTGTACCCAGTATGTACTCAATAGTATGATGAGTACCCAGTATGTCCTCAATAGTATGTAGTATGATGAGTACCCAGTATGTCCTCAATAGTATGTAGTATGATGAGTACACAGTATGTCCTCAATAGTGTGTGGTATGATGAATACACA
>NW_026284622.1:30000-35000 GCF_023373465.1 Oncorhynchus keta
AATTACACCTGATAGGACAGACTGTCTCCACGGCTCATAGACTATTGCAGCTACTACAGATACTGGAGACCTGAGCCAGAGGGGATCAGGGGACACTGGCCCCAGACAGGGCCAACCAGGCAGGATATAACCCCACCCACTTTGCCCAAGCACAGCCCCTCACCACCAAAGAGAAATCAACAAGGCAGTAACTACCCTGAGACAAGGCCGAGTACAGCCCACGGAGATCTCCTCCACCGCACAAGCCCCCTGAGGACAGGAAGGATGGAAGAGCATGCCAGTGACTCAGCCCCCGTAATAGGGACAGAGAATCCCAGTGGGAGAGAGGGGAACTGGCCAGGCAGAGACAGTTCGTCACTCTGGCCCCTTGCCGTTAACCTTCGCCCCCCCTGGGCCAGACTACACTCAATCATATGACCCACTGAAGAGATGAGTCTTCAGTAAAGACTTAAAAGGTTGAGACGGAGTTTGCGTCTCTGACATGGGTAGGCAGACCGTTGCATAAAAATGGAGCTCTATAGGAGAAAGCCCTGCATCCAGCCATTTGCTTAGAAATTCTAAGGACAATTAGGAGGCCTGCGTCTTGTGACCGTAGCGTACGTGTAGGTATGTACGGCAGGACCAAATCAGAGAGATAGGTAGGCGCAAGCCCATGTAATGCTTTGTAGGTTAGCAGTAAAACCTTGAAATCAGCCCTTGCCTTAACAGGAAGCCAGTGTAGAGAGGCTAGCGCTGGAGTAATATGATCAAATGATCAAATGAACAATCTAATCAAGATTAGCAGCCGTGTTTAACTAAAGTTTATTTATCCGGGTAGCCAGAAAGTAGATCATTGCGATGACCAAAATGTTGAATATTATCTGACTTCCAGGTCCGAATTCAGGGAAAGAGGAACGCTGTACAGATTTCATAACTAGAACCTTTAAAAGACGAAAACATCTCCACCTTTGTAGGAGGTCACTATGAAAAGCCAACTGACATTTACTCCTTGAGGTGCCGACCTGTTACTCCCTCGACAACTGACATTTACTCCTTGAGGTGCTGACCTGTTACTCCCTCGACAACTGACATTTACTCCTTGAGGTGCTGACCTGTTACTCCCTCGACAACGACTGTGATTATTATTATTGGACCCTGCTGGTCATCTATGAACATTTGAACATCTTGGCCATGTTCTGTTATAATCTCCACCCGGCACAGCCAGAAGAGGACTGGCCACCCCTCATAGCCTGGTTCCTCTCTAGGTTTATAATCTCCACCCGGCACAGCCAGAAGAGGACTGGCCACCCCTCATAGCCTGGTTCCTCTCTAGGTTTATAATCTCCACCCGGCACAGCCAGAAGAGGACTGGCCACCCCTCATAGCCTGGTTCCTCTCTAGGTTTATAATCTCCACCCGGCACAGCCAGAAGAGGACTGGCCACCCCACATAGCCTGGTTCCTCTCTAGGTTTATAATCTCTACCCGGTACAGCCAGAAGAGGACTGGCCACCCCACTAGCCTGGAGGTTTTTCCTAGCCACCGTACTTCTACAACTGCATTGCTTGCTGTTTGGGGTTTTAGGCTGGGTTTCTGTACAGCACTTTGAGATATCAGCTGATGTAAGAAGGGCTTTATAAATAAATTGGAGGAGATTTAAAACAGTAAATTCATCAGGTTTAAGCCATGTTTCAGTCAGGCCAAACACATCAAGATTAAGATCAGTGATTAGTTTATTGACTATAACTGCCTTGGAAGTGAGGGATCCAACATTAAGTAGCCCTGTTTTGAGATGTGAGGTATCATGATCCCTTTCAATAATGACAGGAATGGAGGTGGTCTTTATCCTAGTGAGATTGCTAAGGTGAACACCGCCATGTTTAGTTTTGAGATGTGAGACGATCTCTTTCAATAATCTAGTGATATTTCTAAGACGAACGCTACCATGTTTAGTTTTGCCTGCCCTACATCGAGGCACAGACACGGGTCTCAATGGGGATAGCTGAGCTACACTGACTGTGCTAGTGGCAGACTCCACTAAGCTGGCAGGCTGGCAAACAGCCTGCTGCCTGGCCTGAACTCTATCTCATTGTGGAGCTAGAGGAGTTAGAGCCCTGTCTATGTTGGCAGATAAGATGAGAGCACCCCTCCAGCTAGGATGGAGTCCGTCACTCCTCAGCAGGTCAGGCTTGGTCCTGTTTGTGGGTGAGTCCCAGAAAGAGGGCCAATTATCTACAAATTCTATCTTTTGGGAGGGGCAGAAAACAGTTTTCAACCAGCGAATGAGTTGTGAGACTCTGCTGTAGAGCTCATCACTCCCCTAACAGGGAGGGGGCCAGAGACTCTGCTGTAGTGCTCATCACTCCCCTAACAGGGAGGGGCCAGAGACTCTGCTGTAGTGCTCATCACTCCCCTAACCGGGACAGGGGGGCCAGAGACTCTGCTGTAGTGCTCATCACTCCCCCTAACAGGGAGGGGGCCATGAGACTCTGCTGTAGTGCTCATCACTCCCCTAACAGGGAGGGGGCCATGAGACTCTGCTGTAGTGCTCATCACTCCCCTAACAGGGAGGGGGCCATGAGACTCTGCTGTAGTGCTCATCACTCCCCTAACAGGGAGGGGGCCATGAGACTCTGCTGTAGTGCTCATCACTCCCCTAACAGGGAGGGGGCCAGAGACTCTGCTGTAGTGCTCATCACTCCCCCTAACGGGGAGGGGGCCATGAGACTCTGCTGTAGTGCTCATCACTCCCCTAACAGGGAGGGGGCCATGAGACTCTGCTGTAGTGCTCATCACTCCCCCTAACAGGGGAGGGGGCCATGAGACTCTGCTGTAGTGCTCATCACTCCCCTAACAGGGAGGGGGCCATGAGACTCTGCTGTAGTGCTCATCACTCCCCTAACAGGGAGGGGGCCATGAGACTCTGCTGTAGTGCTCATCACTCCCCCTAACAGGGGGGGGAGACTCTGCTGTAGTGCTCATCACTCCCCTAACAGGGAGGGGGCCAGAGACTCTGCTGTAGTGCTCATCACTCCCCTAACAGGGAGGGGGCCAGAGACTCTGCTGTAGTGCTCATCACTCCCCTAACAGGGAGGGGCCATGAGACTCTGCTGTAGTGCTCATCACTCCCCTAACAGGGAGGGGCCATGAGACTCTGCTGTAGTGCTCATCACTCCCCTAACAGGGAGGGGCCATGAGACTCTGCTGTAGTGCTCATCACTCCCCTAACAGGGAGGGGGCCATGAGACTCTGCTGTAGTGCTCATCACTCCCCTAACAGGGAGGGGGCCATGAGACTCTGCTGTAGTGCTCATCACTCCCCTAACAGGGAGGGGACCATGAGACTCTGCTGTAGTGCTCATCACTCCCCCTAACAGGGGGGGGGGGGGCCAGAGACTCTGCTGTAGTGCTCATCACTCCCCTAACAGGGAGGGGGCCATGAGACTCTGCTGTAGTGCTCATCACTCCCTAACAGGGAGGGGCCATGAGACTCTGCTGTAGTGCTCATCACTCCCTAACAGGGGAGGGCCATGAGACACTCACTCAGCCAGCACCATCTTCAGATTCCCCCCGGTAAACAGTGTGAGATCGCTGGATGAATCTTTACAAGTGTAATTTACGGGTAATGGAGTCACCTTTAATGCTCCTGAGGGCTGGACTTCTCTTAACACGTATGGACCCAGAGTTTAATCTCTTCTCTTAATATGTATGGACCCAGAGTTTAATCTCTTAACACATATGGACCCAGAGTTTAATCTCTTCTCTCAACACGTATGGACCCAGAGTTTAATCTCTTAATACGTATGGACCCAGAGTTGAATCTCTTAATACGTATGGACCCAGAGTTTAATCGAGCTTCTGACAAATTTCTCAAATCTCAAATTACTCAAGACTTTAGTTCTGGGTTAACCGAGATTAGGAGGCCTGTAATCTCTCGTGGACATATTTTCGGTGGACAAATGAAACGACGAGAATCTGTCAAGACTATGTCAAGAATTTTGTGATTACGAGCAGCAGTAGGTTCTGGTTTAGGGGTTTTAATCATTGATTATTGTGATTACGAGCAGCAGTAGGTTCTGGTTTAGGGGTTTTAATCATTGATTATTGTGATTGTGAGCAGCAGTAGGTTCTGGTTTAGGGGTTTTAATCATTGATTATTGTGATTGTGAGCAGCAGTTTAGGGGTTCTGTGATTTAGGTTCTGGTTTAGGGGGTTTTAATCATTGATTATTGTGATTGGAGCAGCAGTAGGTTCTGGTTTAGGGGTTTTAATCATTGATTATTGTGATTACGAGCAGCAGTAGGTTCTGGTTTAGGGGTTTTAATCTTGATTATTGTGATGGACAAATGACAGCAGTAGGTTCTGGTTTAGGGGTTTTAATCATTGATTATTGTGATTACGAGCAGCAGTAGGTTCTGGTTTAGGGGTTTTAATCATTGATTTTGTGATTACGAGCAGCAGTAGGTTCTGGTTTAGGGGTTTTAATCATTGATTATTGTGATTACGAGCAGCAGTAGGTTCTGGTTTAGGGGTTTTAATCATTGATTATTGTGATTGTGAGCAGCAGTAGGTTCTGGTTTAGGGGTTTTAATCATTGATTATTGTGATTACGAGCAGCAGTAGGTTCTGGTTTAGGGGTTTTAATCATTGATTATTGTGATTGTGAGCAGCAGTAGGTTCTGGTTTAGGGGTTTTAATCATTGATTATTGTGATTGTGAGCAGCAGTAGGTTCTGGTTTAATGGTTTTAATCATTGATTATTGTGATTGTGAGCAGCAGTAGGTTCTGGTTTAGGGTTTTAATCATTGATTATTGTGATTACGAGCAGCAGTAGGTTCTGGTTTAGGGGTTTTAATCATTGATTATTGTGATTACGAGCAGCAGTAGGTTCTGGTTTAGGGGTTTTAATCATTGATTATTGTGATTGTGAGCAGCAGTAGGTTCTGGTTTAGGGGTTTTAATCATTGATTATTGTGATTGTGAGCAGCAGTAGGTTCTGGTTTAATGGTTTTAATCATTGATT
>NW_026284622.1:40000-42500 GCF_023373465.1 Oncorhynchus keta
TGACTGACTGACTGTCTAACTGACTGACTGACTGACTGACTGACTGTCTGACTGACTGACTGACTGTCTAACTGACTGACTGACTGACTGACTGACTGACTGACTGTCTACTGTCTGACTGACTGACTGACTGACTGACTGTCTGACTGACTGACTGTCTAACTGACTGACTGACTGACTGACTGACTGACTGACTGACTGACTGACTGTCTAACTGACTGACTGTCTAACTGACTGACTGACTGACTGACTGACTGACTGACTGTCTAACTGACTGACTGACTGTCTAACTGACTGACTGACTGACTGACTGACTGACTGACTGTCTAACTGACTGACTGACTGTCTAACTGACTGAATGTCTGACTGACTGACTGTCTAACTGACTGACTGACTGACTGACTGACTGACTGACTGTCTGACTGACTGACTGTCTAACTGACTGACTGACTGACTGATACGCCTAGTTCCCTACTGACTGACTGTCTGACTGACTGACTGACTGTCTAACTGACTGACTGACTGACTGACTGACTGACTGTCTAACTGACTGACTGACTGACTGACTGACTGACTGACTGACTGACTGTCTAACTGACTGACTGACTGACTGACTGACTGACTGACTGACTGACTGACTGGCTAACTGACTGACTGACTGACTGACTGACTGACTGACTGACTGACTGACTGACTGACTGACTGACTGACTGACTGACTGACTGACTGGCTAACTGACTGACTGACTGACTGACTGACTGACTGTCTAACTGACTGACTGACTGACTGACTGACTGACTGACTGTCTAACTGACTGACTGACTGTCTAACTGACTGACTGACTGACTGACTGACTGACTAACTGACTGACTGACTGACTGACTGACTGACTGACTGACTGTCTGACTGACTGACTGTCTAACTGACTGACTGACTGTCTAACTGACTGACTGACTGACTGACTGACTGACTGTCTAACTGACTGACTGACTGACTGACTGACTGACTGACTGACTGTCTAACTGACTGACTGACTGTCTAACTGACTGACTGACTGACTGACTGACTGACTGACTGACTGACTGACTGACTGTCTGACTGACTGTCTAACTGACTGACTGACTGTCTAACTGACTGACTGACTGACTGACTGTCTAACTGACTGACTGACTGACTGACTGACTGACTGACTGACTGACTGACTGTCTGACTGACTGACTGACTGTCTGACTGACTGACTGACTGACTGACTGACTGACTGACTGACTGTCTGACTGACTGACTGACTGACTGACTGACTGACTGACTGACTGACTGACTGTCTGACTGACTGTCTAACTGACTGACTGACTGTCTAACTGACTGACTGACTGACTGACTGACTGACTGACTGACTGACTGACTGACTGACTGTCTAACTGACTCACTGACTGACTGACTGACTGACTGACTGACTGACTGACTGTCTGACTGACTGACTGTCTAACTGACTGACTGACTGACTGACTGACTGTCTAAATGACTGACTGACTGACTGACTGACTGACTGACTGACTGAATGAATGAATAAGGAACGACACATTAATGTGTGGCTGGGTTGGTTGAATAATGATGATGAATAATAATCATAAATATTAATTCAGAACTAATTCTGTCACAGCCCAACCAGAGAAACATCCCAGATAGAGAGATATCTGTCACAGCCCAACCAGAGAAACATCCCAGATAGAGAGATATCTGTCACAGATCACCATGTCTCCCAACCAGAGAAACATCCCAGATAGAGAGATATCTGTCACAGCCCAACCAGAGAAACATCCCAGATAGAGAGATATCTGTCACAGATCACCACATGTCTCCCAACCAGAGAAACATCCCAGATAGAGAGATATCTGTCACAGCCCAACCAGAGAAACATCCCAGATAGAGAGATATCTGTCACAGATCACCACATCTCCCAACCAGAGAAACATCCCAGATAGAGAGATATCTGTCACAGATCACCACGTCTCCCAACCAGAGAAACATCCTAGATAGAGAGATATCTGTCACAGCCCAACCAGAGAAACATCCCAGATAGAGAGATATCTGTCACAGCCCAACCAGAGAAACATCCTAGATAGAGAGATATCTGTCACAGATCACCACATGTCTCCCAACCAGAGAAACATCCCAGATAGAGAGATATCTGTCACAGCCCAACCAGAGAAACATCCCAGATAGAGAGATATCTGTCACAGATCACCACGTCTCCCAACCAGAGAAACATCCCAGATAGAGAGATATCTGTCACAGCCCAACAAGAGAAACATCCCAGATAGAGATATCTGTCACAGATCACCACATGTCTCCCAAACAGAGAAACATCCTAGATAGAGAGATATCTGTCACAGATCACCACATGTCTCCCAACCAGAGAAACATCCCAGATAGAGAGATATCTGTCACAGATCACCACATGTCTCCCAACCAGAGAAACATCCTAGATAGAGAGATATCT
>NW_026284622.1:47500-77500 GCF_023373465.1 Oncorhynchus keta
AGATGAACCTGTAGCCAGATGACTTCAACAGTATTTAACATTATCCAGATACTGACTGTTAACACTTGGTGGTCTATAGCAGCTTCAACAGTATTTAACATTATCCAGATACTGACTGTCTATAGCAGCTTCAACAGTATTTAACATTATCCAGATACTGACTGTCTATAGCAGCTTCAACAGTATTTAACATTATCCAGATACTGACTGTCTATAGCAGCTTCAACAGTATTTAACATTATCCAGATACTGACTGTTAACACTTGGTGGTCTATAGCAGCTTCAACAGTATTTAACATTATCCAGATACTGACTGTTAGCACTTGGTGGTCTATAGCAGCTTCAACAGTATACTGACTGTCTATAGCAGCTTCAACAGTATTTAACATTATCCAGATACTGACTGTTAGCACTTGGTGGTCTATAGCAGCTTCAACAGTATACTGACTGTCTATAGCAGCTTCAACAGTATTTAACATTATCCAGATACTGACTGTTAACACTTGGTGGTCTATAGCAGCTTCAACAGTATTTAACATTATCCAGATACTGACTGTTAGCACTTGGTGGTCTATAGCAGCTTCAACAGTATACTGACTGTCTATAGCAGCTTCAACAGTATTTAACATTATCCAGATACTGACTGTTAACACTGGTCTATAGCAGCTTCAACAGTATACTGACTGTTATAGCAGCTTCAACAGTATACTGACTGTCTATAGCAGCTTCAACAGTATACTGACTGTCTATAGCAGCTTCAACAGTATACTGACTGTCTTAGCAGCTTCAACAGTATACTGACTGTCTATAGCAGCTTCAACAGTATACTGACTGTCTATAGCAGCTTCAACAGTATACTGACTGTCTATAGCAGCTTCAACAGTATACTGACTGTCTATAGCAGCTTCACCAGTATACTGACTGTCTATAGCAGCTTCAACAGTATTTAACATTAACCAGATACTGACTGTTAGCACTTGGTCTATAGCAGCTTCAACAGTATTTAACATTATCCATATACTGACTGTCTATAGCAGCTTCCCACCAGAATGGGCTTTAGGTGAGGCGGTTGAACCTGTAGCCATATTACTTCAACAGTATTTAACATTATCCAGATACTGACTGTTAGCACTTGGTGGTCTATAGCAGCTTCAACAGTATACTGACTGTCTATAGCAGCTTCAACAGTATACTGACTGTTAGCACTTGGTCTATAGCAGCTTCAACAGTATTTAACATTAACCAGATACTGACTGTTAGCACTTGGTGGTCTATAGCAGCTTCAACAGTATACTGACTGTCTATAGCAGCTTCAACAGTATACTGACTGTTAACACTTGGTGGTCTATAGCAGCTTCAACAGTATTTAACATTATCCAGATACTGACTGTTAGCACTTGGTGGTCTATAGCAGCTTCCCACCAGAATGGGCTTTAGGGAGGCAGATGAACCTGTAGCCATATTACTACAACAGTATTTAACATTATCCATATACTGACTGTCTATAGCAGCTTCCCACCAGAATGGGCTTTAGGGAGGCAGATGAACCTGTAGCCATATTACTACAACAGTATTTAACATTATCCAGATACTGACTGTTAACACTTGGTGGTCTATAGCAGCTTCCCTCCAGAATGGGCTTTAGGTGAGGCAGATGAACCTGTAGCCATATTACTACAACAGTATTTAACATTATCCATATACTGACTGTCTATAGCAGCTTCAACAGTATTTAACATTATCCATATACTGACTGTCTATAGCAGCTTCAACAGTATTTAACATTATCCAGATACTGACTGTTAACACGTGGTGGTCTATAGCAGCTTCAACAGTATTTAACATTATCCATATACTGACTGTCTATAGCAGCTTCCCACCAGAATGGGCTTTAGGGAGGCAGATGAACCTGTAGACATATTACTACAACAGTATTTAACATTATCCAGATACTGACTGTTAGCACTTGGTGGTCTATAGCAGCTTCCCACCAGAATGGGCTTTAGGTGAGGCAGATGAACCTTAGCCATATTACTTCAACAGTATTTAACATTATCCATATACTGACTGTCTATAGCAGCTTCCCACCAGAATGGGCTTTAGGTGAGGCAGATGAACCTGTAGCCAGATGACTTCAACAGTATTTAACATTATCCAGATACTGACTGTTAACACTTGGTGGTCTATAGCAGCTTCCCACCAGAATGGGCTTTAGGTGAGGCAGATGAACCTGTAGCCAGATGACTTCAACAGTATTTAACATTATCCAGATACTGACTGTTAACACTTGGTGGTCTATAGCAGCTTCCCACCAGAATGGGCTTTAGGTGAGGCAGATGAACCTGTAGCCAGATGACTTCAACAGTATTTAACATTATCCAGATACTGACTGTCTATAGCAGCTTCCCTACAGAATGGGCTTTAGGGGAGGCAGATGAACCTGTAGCCATATTACTACAACAGTATTTAACATTAACCAGATACTGACTGTCTATAGCAGCTTCCCACCAGAATGGGCTTTAGGGAGGCAGATTAACCTGTAGCCATATTACTACAACAGTATTTAACATTAACCAGATACTGACTGTTAGCACTTGGTGGTCTATAGCAGCTTCCCACCAGAATGGGCTTTAGATGAGGCAGATGAACCTGTAGCTATATGACTTCAACAGTATTTAACATTATCCAGATACTGACTGTTAACACTTGGTGGTCTATAGCAGCTTCCCACCAGAATGGGCTTTAGGGGAGGCAGATGAACCTGTAGCCATATGACTTCAACAGTATTTAACATTATCCAGATACTGACTGTCTATAGCAGCTTCCCACCAGAATGGGCTTTAGGGAGGCAGATGAACCTGTAGCCATATTACTACAACAGTATTTAACATTATCCAGATACTGACTGTCTATAGCAGCTTCCCACCAGAATGGGCTTTAGGTGAGGCAGATGAACCTGTAGCCATATTACTTCAACAGTATTTAACATTATCCAGATACTGACTGTTAACACTTGGTGGTCTATAGCAGCTTCCCTCCAGAATGGGCTTTAGGTGAGGCAGATGAACCTGTAGACATATGACTTCAACAGTATTTAACATTATCCATATACTGACTGTCTATAGCAGCTTCCCTCCAGAATGGGCTTTAGGTGAGGCAGATGAACCTGTAGCCATATGACTTCAACAGTATTTAACATTATCCATATACTGACTGTCTATAGCAGCTTCCCACCAGAATGGGCTTTAGGTGAGGCAGATGAACCTGTAGCCATATGACTTCAACAGTATTTAACATTATCCAGATACTGACTGTCTATAGCAGCTTCCCACCAGAATGGGCTTTGGGGAGGCAGATGAACCTGTAGCCATATGACTTCAACAGTATTTAACATTATCCAGATACTGACTGTTAGCACTTGGTGGTTTATAGCAGCTTCCCACCAGAATGGGCTTTAGGGAGGCAGAAGAACCTGTAGCCATATGACTTCAACAGTATTTAACATGAGATAGTCCCTGAGGATGTTGTTTTATTATTTTATTATTATTATTATTATTGAATATGTGTGTGTGTGTGTGTGTCGTCCTGGTAACTACTTGTGTGTTGTCACGGTAACTCCGCGTGTGTTGTCGTCCCTCCCTCTCCAGGTGGGCTCGTTCTTCATGCTGAACCTGTGCCTGGTCGTCATAGCGACCCAGTTCTCAGAGACGAAGCAGCGAGAACGCCCTGATGAGGTCGGAGCAGCGCGCCCGTTACCTCAGCAACGCCTCCACTCTGGCTTCCTATCAGGAGCCGGGGTCCTGCTACGAGGAGATACTGCGCTACATCGGACACCTGTACCGTAAACTGACCCGCAGAGTCGCCCGGGCCGTCACACACTGCTCTACGCACACACCTCCTTGTACTTGTTGGACACACTCACACCAACACACACCCAAAGGAGAGGTGAACGGACTGGCCAATCGGCACTCGGGACGTGGCGTCTTCCACCTTCGTCCTCCTCCTCTTCCTCGTCCGCCTAACTGCGTGGGGGTGGAGATGAGTAACGGGGGAGTAGGCAGGGAGTTAAACTACCCCTCTATCTACCCCCACGACCTCTACGACCTGACCCCCGACCCCAGCTACATGACCTCCAGGGGGAGGGGCCACACCGTCACACTGGTGTTAGAGCCCAATAAGAGTGAGTGTGTGTGTTCTCAGTGTGTGTGTGTGTTCTCAGTGTGTGTGTGTGTGTTCTCAGTGTGTGTTTGTGTTCTCAGTGTGTGTGTGTGTTCTCAGTGTGTGTGTGTTTTCAGTGTGTGTGTGTGTGTGTTCTCAGTGTGTGTGTGTGTTCTCAGTGTGTGTGTGTGTGTTCTCAGTGTGTGTGTGTGTTCTCAGTGTGTGTGTGTTCTCAGTGTGTGTGTGTGTTCTCAGTGTGTGTGTGTTGTCAGTGTGTGTGTGTGTTGTCAGTGTGTGTGTGTGTGTTGTTCTCAGTGTGTGTGTGTTCTCAGTGTGTGTGTGTGTTCTCAGTGTGTGTGTGTGTTCTCAGTGTGTGTGTGTTGTGTTGTCAGTGTGTGTGTGTTGTCAGTGTGTGTGTGTGTGTGTGTGTGTGTGTGTGTTCTCAGTGTGTGTGTTCTCAGTGTGTGTGTGTGTTCTCAGTGTGTGTGTGTTGTCAGTGTGTGTGTGTGTGTGTGTTGTCAGTGTGTGTGTGTGTGTAGTAACGAGTCTCCGTCAAGTGTGTGTGTGTTGACAGTCTGGCGTTACCTGTTTTCAGCGGCAGAGCACAGGGAGGCGTTGCCATGCCCCTACTGCGTCCACGACGACCAGCTTTGTGACAACGACCATGCCGATTTTGAACCTAGCAACCGGCGCCATGGCAACCTGAGCCCTCGCCGCGGTAACAGCCTTCGGCGTGTCGACGGACAGGCCTTGAGGCCGATCAGAGACCTAGTTGGGTGGTGGGCGGAGCTACAGGCCAGGTTGGAGCATGTAAGACTGTCGGACTTATTGATGTTGTCACTGATCATATAGTTAGACTGGTCTGATCTATATCTGTGTTAGACTGGTCTGATCTATATCTGTGTTAGACTGGTCTGATCTATATCTGTGTTAGACTGGTCTGATCTATATCTGTGTTAGACTGGTCTGATCTATATCAGTGTTAGACTGGTCTGATCTATATCTGTGTTAGACTGGTCTGATCTATATCTGTGTTAGACTGGTCTGATCTATATCTGTGTTAGACTGGTCTGATCTATATCTGTGTTAGACTGGTCTGATCTATATCTGTGTTAGACTGGTCTGATCTATATCTGTGTTAGACTGGTCTGATCTATATCAGTGTTAGACTGGTCTGATCTATATCAGTGTTAGACTGGTCTGATCTATATCTGTGTTGACTGGTCTGATCTATATCTGTGTTAGACTGGTTGATCTATATCTGTGTTAGACTGGTCTGATCTATATCTGTGTTAGACTGGTCTGATCTATATCTGTGTTAGACTGGTCTGATCTATATCTGTGTTAGACTGGTCTGATCTATATCTGTGTTAGACTGGTCTGATCTATATCTGTGTTAGACTGGTCTGATCTATATCTGTGTTAGACTGGTCTGATCTATATCTGTGTTAGACTGGTCTGATCTATATCTGTGTTAGACTGGTCTGATCTATATCTGTGTTAGACTGGTCTGATCTATATCTGTGTTAGACTGGTCTGATCTATATCTGTGTTAGACTGGTCTGATCTATATCTGTGTTAGACTGGTCTGATCTATATCTGTGTTTTAGATATTGACTGTAGGACTTATTGACGTTGTCACTGATCATATAGTTAGACTGGTCTGATCTATATCTGTGTTAGACTGGTCTGATCTATATCTGTGTTAGACTGGTCTGATCTATATCTGTGTTAGACTGGTCTGATCTATATCAGTGTTAGACTGGTCTGATCTATATCTGTGTTAGACTGGTCTGATCTATATCTGTGTTAGACTGGTCTGATCTATATCAGTGTTAGACTGGTCTAATCTATATCTGTGTTTTAGATATTGACTGTAGGACTTATTGACGTTGTCACTGATCATATAGTTAGACTGGTCTGATCTATATCTGTGTTAGACTGGTCTGATCTATATCTGTGTTAGACTGGTCTGATCTATATCTGTGATAGACTGGTCTGATCTATATCTGTGTTAGACTGGTCTGATCTATATCAGTGTTAGACTGGTCTAATCTATATCTGTGTTAGACTGGTCTGATCTATATCTGTGTTAGACTGGTCTGATCTATATCTGTGTTAGACTGGTCTGATCTATATCTGTGTTTTAGATATTACATGTTATGTTTATGTTTCTTCATACAAGAAATGTACTTTACAAATTACACAAAATATTATTATTACTGTTATTATAACTATTATTACTGTTATTATTACTATTATTATTACTATTAGGATTATTGTTATATTATATTATTATATTACTATATTATTATATTCTATTATTATTCTATTATATTATTATACTATATTATTATATTCTATTATTATTAATATATTATTATACTATAATTATGAGTATTATTATTATATTATTATACATATATTATAGGTATTATTAGTAATATATTATTATATTATAGGTATTATTAGTAATATATTATTATATTATAGGTATTATTATTATTATAGTATTATACTATAATTATGAGTATTATTATTATATTATTATACATATATTATTATATTATAATTATACATATTAATATATTATTATACTATAATTATGAGTATTATTATTATATTATTATACATATATTATTATATTATAATTATACATATTAATATATTATTATACTATAATTATGAGTATTATTATTAATATATTATTATATTATAGGTATTATTATTAATATATTATTATATTATAGGTATTATTAGTAATATATTATTATACTATAATTATGAGTATTATTATATTATTATACATATATTATTATATTATAATTATACGTATTAATATATTATTATACTATAATTATGAGTATTATTATTAATATATTATCATTATATTATAATTATATGTTATATGTTATACTATAATTATGAGTATTATTATTAATATATTATTATTATACTATAATTATATGTTATATGTTATACTATAATTATGAGTATTATTATTAATATATTATTATTATACTATAATTATATGTTATATGTTATACTATAATTATGAGTATTGTTATTATATTATTATTATTATTATTATATTATAATTATGAGTATTATTATTAATATATTATTATTATACTATAATTATATGTTATATGTTATACTATAATTATGAGTATTATTATTAATATATTATTATTATATTATAATGATATGTTATATGTTATACTATAATTATGAGTATTATTATTAATATATTATTATTATACTATAATTATATGTTATATGTTATACTATAATTATGAGTATTGTTATTATATTATTATTACTATTATATTATAATTTTTAATATGACTGTTATTATTATGTAGTCAAGTCAGTTAAGAACACATTCTAATTTTTCAATGATGGAACAGTGGGTTAACTGCCTTGTTCAGGGGCAGAACAGCAGATTTTACCTTGTCAGCTCGGGGGTTCAATCTTGCAACCTTTCAGTTGTTAGTCCAACGATCTAACCACTAGGCTACTTGCCAACCCCGATTATTACTATTATTATTATGATTATTATGATTATTCTTATTATATTATAATTATAATTATTACTATTATTATTACTAAGATCTTCAAATAACCCTGCACCCTACACCCTAACCCCTGCACCCTACTCCTTCTAGGTGGTGAGCAGTAGGTACTTCAACAGAGGGATCATGATCTCCATCCTCATCAACACTCTCAGTATGGGGATAGAGTTCCACCAACAGGTACAGGGGAGGAGAGGGAGACGGGAGGGGTGAGGAGAGGGAGAGGCGAGGAGAGGGGGAGGGGAGGGGCAGGGCAGGGGAGGGGATGGGGTGAGGAGGGGAGGGGAGGCCAGGGGAGGGATGGGGTGAGGGAGGGGTGGGGAGGGGATGGGGTGAGGGGAGGGGAGGGGGAGGGCAGGGGAGGGGATGGGGTGAGGAGGGGAGGGGAGAGGAGAGGGCAGGGGAGGGCTGGGGAGGGGAGGGGATGGGGTGAGGAGGGGAGGGGAGGAGAGGGAGTGGAGTGGAGGGGATGGGGAGGGCAGGGGAGGGGATGGGGAGGGAGGGCAGGGCAGGGGTGAGGGGGAGGGCAGGGCAGGGGAGGGGAGGGGATGGGGATGGGGATGGGGAGGGGGAGGGAGGAGAGGGAGGGGAGTGGAGGGGAGTGGAGGGGAGGGCAGGGGAGGGGAGGGGGGAGGGCAGGGAGGGAGGGGAGGGGAGGGGGAAGGGCAGGGGAGGGAGGGGGAGGGCAGGGGGAGAGGGGGGGGAGGGGGAAGGGCAGGGGGAGGGAGGGGGAGGGCAGGGGAGGGAGGGAGGGAGGGGAAGGGCAGGGGAGGTTGTGAGTGTGAGTGTGTGTGTGTGTGTGTGTGTGTGTGTGTGTGTGTGTGTGTGTGTGTGTGTGTGTGTGTGTGTGTGTGTGTGTGTGTGTGTGTGTGTGTGTGTGTGTGTGTGTGTGTGTGTGTGTGTGTGCCTGTGTGGGTGTGAGCATGTGTGTGGGGTTACAGGGCTTGAGGTGTTAATTAAATTGTAAATCTCAGTGTGAGAGGAGGGGATAGATTGTGTGTGTGTGTGTGTTCTGTTTTAGCAGTCTTACCCCCTTAAGAAATTAAGAAAAAGTGAATAATGATGTTTCCATTGGTTCTGACCTCAGCTGACCCTACTGACGATAGAATTACAACTAGTATAGAACCGGAATCCTCATCACAATGACCCAACTGAATGTAGAATTACAACTAGTCTAGAACCCAAATCCTCATCACAATGACCCAACTGAATGTAGAATTACAACTAGTCTAGAACCCAAATCCTCATCACCTACTGACCCAACTGAATGTAGAATTACAACTAGCCTAGAGCCCAAATCCTCATCACCAACTGACCCAATAGAATTACTACTAGTATAGAGCCCAAATCCTCATCACAATGACCCAATAGAATTACAACTAGTCTAGAACCCAAATCCTCATCACAATGACCCAATAGAATTACAACTAGTCTAGAACCCAAATCCTCATCACACTACACAAAACACTGTATACTGTCCCCTACTGGCGACACTACAGTACTACTATAACCCAGACACAGCATACTGTCCCCTACTGGCGACATTACAGTACTACTATAACCCAGACACAGCATACTGTCCCCTACTGGCGACACTACAGTACTACTATAACCCAGACACAGTATACTGTCCCCTACTGTCCACACTACAGTACTACTATAACCCAGACACAGCATACTGTCCCCTACTGTCCACACTACAGTACTACTATAACCCAGACACAGCATACTGTCCCCTACTGGCCACACTACAGTACTACTATAACCCAGACACAGCATACTGTCCCCTACTGGCCACACTACAGTACTACTATAACCCAGACACAGTATACTGTCCCCTACTGGCCACATTACAGTACTACTATAACCCAGACACAGTATACTGCCCCCTACTGGCCACACTACAGTACTAATATAACCCAGACACAGCATACTGCCCCCTACTGGCCACACTACAGTACTACTATAACCCAGACACAGCATACTGTCCCCTACTGGCCACACTACAGTACTACTATAACCCAGACACAGTATACTGTCCCCTACTGGCCACACTACAGTACTACTATAACCCAGACACAGTATACTGTCCCCTACTGGCCACACTACAGTACTACTCTAACCCAGACACAGCATACTGTCCCCTACTGGCCACATTACAGTACTACTATAACCCAGACACAGCATACTGCCCCCTACTGGCCACACTACAGTACTACTATAACCCAGACACAGTATACTGTCCCCTACTGGCCACACTACAGTACTACTATAACCCAGACACAGTATACTGTCCCCTACTGGCCACACTACAGTACTACTATAACCCAGACACAGCATACTGTCCCCTACTGGCCACACTACAGTACTACTATAACCCAGACACAGTATACTGTCCCCTACTGGCCACACTACAGTACTACTATAACCCAGACACAGCATACTGTCCCCTACTGGCCACACTACAGTACTACTATAACCCAGACACAGCATACTGTCCCCTACTGGCCACACTACAGTACTACTATAACCCAGACACAGCATACTGTCCCCTACTGGCCACACTACAGTACTACTATAACCCAGACACAGTATACTGTCCCCTACTGGCCACATTACAGTACTACTATAACCCAGACACAGTATACTGTCCCCTACTGGCCACACTACAGTACTACTATAACCCAGACACAGCATACTGTCCCCTACTGGCCACATTACAGTACTACTATAACCCAGACACAGCATACTGTCCCCTACTGGCCACATTACAGTACTACTATAACCCAGACACAGCATACTGTCCCCTACTGGCCACATTACAGTACTACTATAACCCAGACACAGCATACTGTCCCCTACTGGCCACATTACAGTACTACTATAACCCAGACACAGCATACTGTCCCCTACTGGCGACACTACAGTACTACTATAACCCAGACACAGCATACTGTCCCCTACTGGCCACATTACAGTACTACTATAACCCAGACACAGCATACTGTCCCCTACTGGCGACACTACAGTACTACTATAACCCAGACACAGCATACTGTCCCCTACTGGCCACATTACAGTACTACTATAACCCAGACACAGCATACTGTCCCCTACTGGCCACACTACAGTACTACTATAACCCAGACACAGCATACTGTCCCCTACTGGCGACACTACAGTACTACTATAACCCAGACACAGTATACTGTCCCCTACTGGTGACACTACAGTACTACTATAACCCAGACACAGTATACTGTCCCCAACTGGCCACACTACAGTACTACTATAACCCAGACACAGCATACTGTCCCCTACTGTCCCCTACTGTCCACACTACAGTACTACTATAACCCAGACACTGTATACTGTCCCCTACTGGCCACATTACAGTACTACTATAACCCAGACACAGTATACTGTCCCCTACTGTCCACACTACAGTACTACTATAACCAGACGCAGCATACTGTCCCCTACTGTCCCCTACTGGCCACACTACAGTACTACTATAACCCAGACACAGCATACTGTCCCCTACTGGCCACATTACAGTACTACTATAACCCAGACACAGCATACTGTCCCCTACTGGCCCCTACTGTCCACACTACAGTACTACTATAACCCAGACACAGCATACTGTCCCCTACTGGCGACACTACAGTACTACTATAACCCAGACACAGCATACTGTCCCCTACTGGCCACACTACAGTACTACTATAACCCAGACACAGCATACTGTCTCCTACTGGCCACATTACAGTACTACTATAACCCAGACACAGCATACTGTCCCCTACTGGCCCCTACTGTCCCCTACAGGCCACATTACAGTACTACTATAACCCAGACACAGTATACTGTCCCCTACTGGCGACACTACAGTACTACTATAACCCAGACACAGCATACTGTCCCCTACTGTCCCCTACAGGCCACATTACAGTACTACTATAACCCAGACACAGTATACTGTCCCCTACTGGCCACACTACAGTACTACTATAACCCAGACACAGTATACTGTCCCCTACTGGCCACACTACAGTACTACTATAACCCAGACACAGCATACTGCCCCCTACTGGCCACACTACAGTACTACTATAACCCAGACACAGCATACTGTCCCCTACTGGCCACATTACAGTACTACTATAACTCAGACACAGCATACTGTCCCCTACTGGCGACACTACAGTACTACTATAACCCAGACACAGCATACTGTCCCCTACTGGCCACACTACAGTACTACTATAACCCAGACACAGCATACTGTCCCCTACTGGCCACACTACAGTACTACTCTAACCCAGACACAGCATACTGTCCCCTACTGTCCACACTACAGTACTACTATAACCCAGACACAGCATACTGTCCCCTACTGGCCCCTACTGTCCCCTACAGGCCACACTACAGTACTACAATAACCCAGACACAGCATACTGTCCCCTACTGGCCACACTACAGTACAACTATAACCCAGACACAGCATACTGTCCCCTACTGGCCCCTACTGTCCCCTACTGTCCACACTACAGTACTACTATAACCAGACGCAGCATACTGTCCCCTACTGTCCCCTACTGTCCAGACTACAGTACTACTATAACCCAGACGCAGCATACTGTCCCCTACTGTCCCCTACTGTCCACACTACAGTAGTACTATAACCCAGACACAGCATACTGTCCCCTACTGTCCCCTACTGGCCACACTACAGTACTACTCTAACCCAGACACAGCATACTGTCCCCTACTGTCCACACTACAGTACTACTCTAACCCAGACACAGCATACTGTCCCCTACTGTCCCCTACTGGCCACACTACAGTACTACTCTAACCCAGACACAGTATACTGTCCCCTACTGGCCACACTACTTCCTTCCTTCTCCCTCTCTCTCTCTCTCTCTGACACCCTAGAGATCAGTAATCTAGTGTTCACCAGTCTCTTCTCTCTCTCTCCCTTCCCCCTAGCCCCAGGAGCTGACTGACATCCTAGAGATCAGTAATCTAGTGTTCACCAGTCTCTTCTCTCTCTCTCCCTTCCCCCTAGCCCCAGGAGCTGACTGACATCCTAGAGATCAGTAATCTAGTGTTCACCAGTCTCTTCTCTCTCTCTCCCTTCCCCCTAGCCCCAGGAGCTGACTGACATCCTAGAGATCAGTAATCTAGTGTTCACCAGTCTCTTCTCTCTCTCTCCCTTCCCCCTAGCCCCAGGAGCTGACTGACATCCTAGAGATCAGTAATCTAGTGTTCACCAGTCTCTTCTCTCTCTCTCCCTTCCCCCTAGCCCCAGGAGCTGACTGACATCCTAGAGATCAGTAATCTAGTGTTCACCAGTCTCTTCAGTCTGGAGATGCTGCTGAAGCTGCTGGCCTTCGGACTCTTCGGCTATATCAAGAACCCGTACAACGGCTTTGACAGCGTCATCGTCATCATCAGGTTTGTGTCTGTGTTTCCATTAAATATTTTAATGTATCAAACCTTTTCCAAGAGTTAATGTTATAATGCTATAACTTGCTGCTCGATTGCTAAGCTAGCTATAACTTTCTGCCTGATTCTAAGCTAGCTGTACCTTGCTGCTCAATGCTAAGCTAGCTATAACTTTCTGCCTGATTCTAAGCTAGCTATAACATTCTGTTTGATTGCTAAGCTAGCTATAACATTCTGTTCGATTGCTAAGCTAGCTATAACTTTCTGCCTGATTCTAAGCTAGCTATAACATTCTGTTCGATTGCTAAGCTAGCTATAACTTTCTGCCTGATTCTAAGCTTGCTGTACCTTGCTGCTCAATGCTAAGCTAGCTATAACTTTCTGCCTGATTCTAAGCTAGCTATAACTTTCTTCCTGATTCTAAGCTAGCTATAACATTCTGTTCGATTGCTAAGCTAGCTATAACATTCTGCCTGATTCTAAGCTAGCTATAACATTCTGCCTGATTCTAAGCTAGCTATAACATTCTGTTCGATTGCTAAGCTAGCTATAACTTTCTGCCTGATTCTAAGCTAGCTATAACTTTCCGTTAGGTTGCTAAGCTAGCTGTACCTTGCTGCTCGATGCTAAGCCAGCTATAACTTTCCGTTAGGTTGCTAAGCTAACTTGCTGCTCGATGCTAATCCGATGCTAACGGAAAAATGATATATTGATTTACACTAACGTTCAAAAATACTTATTTTCCACCATAATTTGCAAATAAGTTCATTAAAAATCCTACAATGTGATTTTCTGGATTTCTTTTCTCATTTTGTCTGTCGTAGTTGAAGTGTAGCTATGATGAAAATTACAGGCCTCTCTCATCTTTTTAAGTGGGAGAACTTGCACAATTGGTGGCTGACTAAATACTTTTTTGCCCCACTGTATATGTAATTATTGGCGAAGATTCACATCATATTTTTCGTTATACTGTTTTCTATATACTGTAGGTGACATGATTCTCACTAGTGTTGAGTGATGAGCTGGTGTATGTCTTATTTAGTTAAAGAGCATATTGAAGTTAGAAGCAATAGGATTTGAATCAAAAGCCTACAACTTGTTTAGCCCCGTTACACACTGCTCTGAGACGAGCATGGAGACTGGTCCGTTTCACACTGCTCTGAGACGAGCATGGAGACTGGTCCGTTTCACACTGCTCTGAGACCAGCATGGAGACTGGTCCGTTTCACACTGCTCTGAGACCAGCATGAAGACTGGTCCGTTTCACACTGCTCTGAGACGAGCATGGAGACTGGTCCGTTACACACTGCTCTGAGACGAGCATGGAGACTGGTCCGTTTCACACTGCTCTGAGACCAGCATGGAGACTGGTCCGTTTCACACTGCTCTGAGACCAGCATGGAGACTGGTCCGTTTCACACTGCTCTGAGACGAGCATGGAGACTGGTCCGTTTCACACTGCTCTGAGACCAGCATGGAGACCGGTCCGTTTCACACTGCTCTGAGATGAGCATGGAGACCGGTCCGTTTCACACTGCTCTGAGACCAGCATGGAGACTGGTCCGTTTCACACTGCTCTGAGACGAGCATGGAGACTGGTCCGTTTCACACTGCTCTGAGACGAGCATGGAGACTGGTCCGTTTCACACTGCTCTGAGACCAGCATGGAGACTGGTCCGTTACACACTGCTCTGAGACGAGCATGGAGACTGGTCCGTTTCACTCTGCTCTGAGACGAGCATGGAGACTGGTCCGTTTCACACTGCTCTGAGATGAGCATGGAGACTGGTCCGTTACACACTGCTCTGAGACGAGCATGGAGACTGGTCCGTTTCACACTGCTCTGAGATGAGCATGGAGACTGGTCCGTTTCACACTGCTCTGAGACGAGCATGGAGACTGGTCCGTTTCACACTGCTCTGAGACGAGCATGGAGACTGGTCCGTTTCACACTGCTCTGAGACCAACATGGAGACTGGACCGTTTCACACTGCTCTGAGATGAGCATGGAGACTGGTCCGTTTCACACTGCTCTGAGATGAGCATGGAGACTGGTCCGTTTCACACTGCTCTGAGACGAGCATGGAGACTGGTCCGTTTCACTCTGCTCTGAGACCAACATGGAGACTGGACCGTTTCACACTGCTCTGAGATGAGCATGGAGACTGGTCCGTTTCACACTGCTCTGAGACGAGCATGGAGACTGGTCCGTTTCACACTGCTCTGAGATGAGCATGGAGACTGGTCCGTTTCACACTGCTCTGAGACGAGCATGGAGACTGGTCCGTTTCACACTGCTCTGAGATGAGCATGGAGACTGGTCCGTTTCACACTGCTCTGAGACGAGCATGGAGACTGGTCCGTTTCACACTGCTCTGAGATGAGCATGGAGACTGGTCCGTTTCACACTGCTCTGAGATGAGTATGGAGACTGGTCCGTTACACACTGCTCTGAGATGAGCATGGAGACTGGTCCGTTTCACACTGCTCTGAGACGAGCATGGAGACTGGTCCGTTTCACACTGCTCTGAGACCAGCATGGAGACTGGTCCGTTTCACACTGCTCTGAGACGAGCATGGAGACCGGTCCGTTTCACACTGCTCTGAGACGAGCTTGGAGACTGGTCCGTTTCACACTGCTCTGAGACCAGCATGGAGACTGGTCCGTTTCACACTGCTCTGAGATGAGCATGGAGACTGGTCCGTTTCACACTGCTCTGAGACGAGCATGGAGACTGGTCCGTTTCACACTGCTCTGAGACGAGCATGGAGACCGGTCCGTTTCACACTGCTCTGAGACGAGCTTGGAGACTGGTCCGTTTCACACTGCTCTGAGACGAGCATGGAGACTGGTCCGTTTCACACTGCTCTGAGACGAGCATGGAGACTGGTCCGTTTCACACTGCTCTGAGACGAGCATGGAGACTGGTCCGTTTCACACTGCTCTGAGACCAGCATGGAGACTGGTCCGTTTCACACTGCTCTGAGATGAGCATGGAGACTGGTCCGTTTCACACTGCTCTGAGATGAGCATGGAGACTGGTCCGTTTCACACTGCTCTGAGATGAGCATGGAGACTGGTCCGTTTCACACGGCAGCACAAGAACTGTTCGTCGGGAGCTTTATGAAATGGGTTTCCGTGGCCAAGCAGCCGCATACAAGCCTAAGATCACCATTCACAATGCCAAGCGTCGGCTGGAGTGGTGTAAAGCTTACCACCATTGGACTCTGGAGCAGTGGAAACACGTTCTCTGGAGTGATGAATCACGCTTCACCATCTGGCAGTCTGATGGACAAATCTGGGTTTGGCGGATACCAGGGGAATGCTACCTGCCCCAATGCATAGTGCCAACTGTAAAGTTTGGTGGAGGATGAATAATGGTCTGGGGCTGTTTTTCATGGTTCGTTCAAGGCACCAGACAATGACATTCTAGACGATTCTGTGCTTGCAACAGTTTGGGGAAGGCCCTTTCCTGTTTCAGCATGACAAATTATACAAACAAAAACATACACTCAACAAAAAATATGATTTTACTGAGTCAGTCAATTGAAATAAATTCATTAGGCCCTATTCTGTGGGTTTCACATGACTGGGAATACAGATATGCATCTGTTGGTCACAGATAACATGTATAAAAAGGTAGTGGATCAGAAAAGCAGCCGGTATCTGGTGGGACCATTTGCCTCATGCAGCACAACACATCTCCTTCACATAGAGTTGATCAGGCTTGTTGATTGTGGCCTGTGAAATGTTGTCCCACTCCTCCTCAATGGCTGTGCGAATTTGCTGGATAATGGTGCGGACTAGAACACGATGTGTTAGGGAATAATCAGAATCTCCTTCACATAGAGTTGATCAGTTGATTCTTCAATGGCTGTGCGAAGTTTCTGGAAATGGTCAAGAAATGGAAGGAGTAGCAGTGTCAGACAGAAATCGCTGTCGTACAAGTCGATCCGGAGCATCCTAAACATGCTCACTGGGGTGACATGTCTGATGAGTATGCAGACCGTGAAAGAACTGGGACATTTTCAGCTTGCAGGAATTGTATACAGATCCTTGCGACCGTGTTCGTCGGGAGCTTCATGAAATGGGTTTCCGTGGCCAAGCAGCCGCACACAAGCCTAAGATCACCATTCACAATGGCTGCGCGTTATCATGCCGAAACAGGTGGTGACGATTACACATGATTACCAATGATAAAATGTAATAGTGTTCGTTGTCCACAGCTTAGGCCTCTGCCCATACCGTAGCCACCACCGACAACCATGGGGCACTGTGTTCATAACGTTGACATCAGCAAACCTCTTGGCCAAACGACGCCATACTCAGACAGTTCTTCATCTGCCCAGTACAGTTGAAACCAGATTTAATCCGTGAAGAACACATTTCTCCAGCGTGCCAGTGGCCAACCTAAGGTGAGCATTGGCCCACTGAAGTCGGTTACAACTCTGAACTGCAGTCAGGTCAAGACTCTGGTGAGGATGACGAGCACACAGATGGTTTCTGACCATGCAGAAAACTATTTGCTTGTGTAAAACTCACAGTTTCATCAGCTGTTCTGGGTGGCTGGTCTCAAACGATCCCGCAGGTGAAGAAGCAACAGGTCCTGGGGCTGACGTGGTCACACGTAGTCTGTGGACATTCTGACAAATTTTCTAAAACGACGTTGGAGGCAACTAATGGTAGACAAAATGAAATTCCCTGGCAACAGCTCTGGTGGACATTCCTGCAGTCAGCAGCATGCCAATTGCACTCTCCTTCAAAACTTGAGACATGTGTGGCATTGTGTTGTGTGACAAAACAGAACATTTTTTCCCCTTTTATTGTCCTCCAGTACAAGGTGCACCTGTGTAATGATCATGCCGTTTAATAATTTTATTGATATTCCACACCTGTCAGGTGAATGGATTATATTGGCAAAGGGAAGTAAATAAATATGAGAGAGATAATATTTTTGTGCATTATTTTAGCTCATTAAACATGGGACCAACACTTTACATGTTGCCTTTATATTGTTGTTCAGTAGACATTTCTTGGGTCTGTCCAGATGAGGCTCCATTGTCTTGGGGTCTGATCGGCTGAGGCTCCATTGCCTGGGGTCTGTCCAGCTGAGGCTCCATTGTCTGGGGTCTGTCCAGATGAGGTTCCATTGCCTGGGGTCTGTCCAGCTGAGGCTCCATTGCCTGGGGTCTGTCCAGCTGAGGCTCCATTGTCTGGGGTCTGATCGGCTGAGGCTCCATTGTCTTGGGGTCTGTCCAGCTGAGGCTCCATTGTCTGGGGTCTGATCGGCTGGGGCTCCATTGTCTGGGGTCTGTCCAGCTGAGGCTCCATTGTCTGGGGTCTGTCCGGCTGAGGCTCCATTGCCTGGGGTCTGTCCAGCTGAGGCTCCATTGTCTGGGGTCTGATCGGCTGAGGCTCCATTGTCTTGGGGTCTGTCCAGCTGAGGCTCCATTGTCTGGGGTCTGATCGGCTGGGGCTCCATTGTCTGGGGTCTGTCCAGCTGAGGCTCCATTGTCTGGGGTCTGATCGGCTGAGGCTCCATTGTCTGGGGTCTGATTGGCTGAAGCTCCATTGTCTGGGATCTGTCCAGCTGAGGCTCCATTGTCTTGGGGTCTGATTGGCTGAAGCTCCATTGTCTTGGGGTCTGTCCAGCTGAGGCTCCATTGTCTGGGGTCTGATCGGCTGAGGCTCCATTGTCTTGGGGTCTGATCGGCTGAGGCTCCATTGTCTTGGGGTCTCCAGCTGAGGCTCCATTGTCCTGGGGTCTGATTGGCTGAGGCTCCATTGCCTGGGGTCTGATCGGCAGAGGCTCCATTGTCTTGGGGTCTGGTTGGCTGACGCTCCATTGTCTTGGGGTCTGTCCAGCTGACGCTCCATTGTCTTGGGGTCTGATTGGCTGAAGCTCCATTGTCTTGGGGTCTGTCCAGCCGAGGCTCCATTGTCTTGGGGTCTGATTGGCTGAGGCTCCATTGTCTTGGGGTCTGATCGGCTGAGGCTCCATTGCCTGGGGTCTGTCCAGCTGAGGCTCCATTGCCTGGGGTCTGTACAGCTGATGCTCCATTGTCTTGGGGTCTGATTGGCTGAGGCTCCATTGTCTTGGGGTCTGATTGGCTGAGGCTCCATTGTCTTGGGGTCTGATTGGCTGAGGCTCCATTGTCTTGGGGTCTGTCCAGCTGAGGCTCCATTGTCTTGGGGTCTGATTGGCTGAGGCTCCATTGTCTTGGGGTCTGATCGGTTGAAGCTCCATTGCCTGGGGTCTGTCCAGCTGAGGCTCCATTGTCTTGGGGTCTGATTGGCTGAGGCTCCATTGTCTTGGGGTCTGATCGGTTGAAGCTCCATTGCCTGGGGTCTGTCTAGCTGAGGGTCCATTGTCCTGGGGTCTGATTGGCTGAGGCTCCATTGTCTTGGGGTCTGATCGGTTGAAGCTCCATTGCCTGGGGTCTGTCCAGCTGAGGCTCCATTGTCTTGGGGTCTGATTGGCTGAGGCTCCATTGTCTTGGGGTCTGATCGGTTGAAGCTCCATTGCCTGGGGTCTGTCTAGCTGAGGCTCCATTGTCCTGGGGTCTGATTGGCTGAGGCTCCATTGTCTTTCAGTCCAGCTGAGGCTCCATTGTCCTGGGGTCTGATTGGCTGAGGCTCCATTGTCTTGGGGTCTGATCGGTTGAAGCTCCATTGCCTGGGGTCTGATTGGCTGAGGGTCCAGACCAGAGGGACTGGGAGGATGATTACTACTACTATTATTATTATTATGTTTTGCTATAAATCATTTGGCTAGCTAAGGATGACCTTCACTTACTAGCTAGCCAGTTCTATCAGAGACCCCCAATTCACTAAAGCTACATAATTTAGCTTTTCTATCAGAGAAACCTTCACTAAAGCTACTAATTTAGCTAGCCAGCCAGTTCTATCAGAGACACCCAACCTTCACTAAAGCTACATAATGTAGCTAGCTAGCCAGTTCTATCAGAGACACCCAACCCTCACTAAAGCTACATAATTTAGCTAGCTAGCCAGTTCTATCAGAGACACCCAACCCTCACTAAAGCTACATAATTTAGCTAGCTAGCCAGTTCTATCAGAGACACCCAACCTTCACTAAAGCTACATAATTTAGCTAGCTAGCCAGTTCTATCAGAGACACCCAACCCTCACTAAAGCTACATAATTTAGCTAGCTAGCCAGTTCTATCAGAGACACCCAACCCTCACTAAAGCTACATAATTTAGCTAGCTAGCCAGTTCTATCAGAGACACCCAACCCTCACTAAAGCCACATAATTTAGCTAGCTAGCCTGTTCTATCAGAGACACCCAACCTTCACTAAAGCTACATAATTTAGCAATCTAGCCAGTTCTAACAGATACCCCCAACCCTCACTAAAGCTACATAATTTAGCTAGCTAGCCAGTTCTATCAGAGACACCCAACCCTCACTAAAGCTACATAATTTAGCTAGCTAGCCAGTTCTATCAGAGACACCCAACCTTCACTAAAGCTACATAATGTAGCTAGCTAGCCAGTTCTATCAGAGACCCCCAACCCTCACTAAAGCTACATAATTTAGCTAGCTAGCCAGTTCAATCACAGAGCCCCAACCCTCACTAAAGCTACATCATTTAGCTAGCTAGCCAGTTTTATCAGAGACACCCAACCTTCACAAAAGCTACATAATTTAGCTAGCTAGCCAGTTCTATCAGAGACACCCAACCTTCACAAAAGCTACATAATTTAGCTAGCTAGCCAGTTCTATCAGAGACACCCAACCTTCACAAAAGCTACATAATTTAGCTAGCTAGCCAGTTCTATCAGAGACACCCAACCTTCACAAAAGCTACATAATTTAGCTAGCTAGCCAGTTCTATCAGAGACACCCAACCCTCACTAAAGCTACATAATTTAGCTAGCTAGCCAGTTCTATCAGAGACACCCAACCTTCACAAAAGCTACATAATTTAGCTAGTTAGCCAGTTCTATCAGAGACACCCAACCCTCACTAAAGCTACATAATTTAGCTAGCTGGCCAGTTCTATCAGAGACACCCAACCTTCACAAAAGCTACATAATTTAGCTAGTTAGCCAGTTCTATCAGAGACACCCAACCTTCACAAAAGCTCCATAATTTAGCTAGCTAGCCAGTTCTATCAGAGACACCCAACCCTCACTAAAGCTACATAATTTAGCTAGCAAGCCAGTTCAATCACAGAGCCCCAACCCTCACTAAAGCTACATGATTTAGCTAGCTAGCCAGTTCTATCAGAGACACCCAACCTTCACAAAAGCTACATAATTTACCTAGCTATCCAGTTCTATCAGAGACACCCAACCTTCACAAAAGCTACATAATTTAGCTAGCTAGCCAGTTCTATCAGAGACACCCAACCTTCACAAAAGCTACATAATTTAGCTAGCTAGCCAGTTCTATCAGAGACACCCAACCCTCACTAAAGCTACATAATTTAGCTAGCTAGCCAGTTCTATCAGAGACCCCCAACCCTCACTAAAGCTACATAATTTAGCTAGCTAGCCAGTTCTATCAGAGACACCCAACCCCCACTAAAGCTACATAATTTAGCTAGCTAGCCAGTTCTATCAGAGACCCCCAACCTTCACAAAAGCTACATAATTTAGCTAGCTAGCCAGTTCTATCAGAGACACCCAACCTTCACAAAAGCTACATAATTTAGCTAGCGAGCCAGTTCTATCAGAGACACCCAACCCTCACTAAAGCTACATAATTTAGCTAGCTAGCCAGTTCAATCAGAGACCCCCAACCCTCACTAAAGCTACATAATTTAGCTAGCTAGCCATTTCTATCAGAGACACCCAACCTTCACTAAAGCTACATAATTTAGCTAGCTAGCCAGTTCTATCAACCTTCACAAAAGACACAGTTCCAGAGAACCTTCACAAAAGCTACATAATTTACCTAGCTAGCCAGTTCTATCAGAGACACCCAACTTCACAAAAGCTACATAATTTAGCTAGCTAGCCAGTTCTATCAGCGACTCCCAACCTTCACAAAAGCTAGCTAATTTATATGTCAATAGGCTAAATGTCAAAAGGCTATATGTCAATAGCTGCAGTGTGTATTTTCAACTACAACAGTGATCCGACTTTAGAAACCTCATGCTAAGGGGTCAGAGGTCAACAGAGACTCGACATTACATTGCACCACTTCAGGAACCTAATGCTAAGGGGTCAGAGGTTAACAGAGACTCGACATTACATTGCACCACTTTAGGAAACCCAATGCTAAGATATCAGAGGTCAACAGAGACGCAACATTATCATCGGGTAGAGAAGACTGTGAGTGGTGATTTGTGTATTTTACAACTTTAGAAACCTCATGCTAAGGGGTCAGAGGTCAACAGAGACGCAACATTATCATCGGGTAGAGAAGGCTGTGAGTGGTGATTTGTGTATTTTACAACTTTAGAAACCTCATGCTAAGGGGTCAGAGGTCAACAGACAACATTATCATCGGGTAGAGAAGGCTGTGAGTGGTGATTTGTGTATTTTACAACTTTAGAAACCTCATGCTAAGGGGTCAGAGGTTAACAGAGACTCGACATTACATTGCACCACTTTAGGAACCTAATGCTAAGGGGTCAGAGGTCAGCAGACAACATTATCATCGGGTAGAGAAGGCTGTGAGTGGTGATTTGTGTATTTTACATGAATGTTTTACAAGTATATGTACATAAATAAAATATATCTATATATTTGATAAATACATTTTCCCTTTATATATAAATATCTTTATATTTTCTTGAAATATATTCCAATATGTAATATTTCCATAGGGAAGCTATATATAACTTGTTGCTCGATGCTAAGCTATCTATAACTTGTTGCTCAATGCTAAGCTATCTATAACTTGTTACTCAATGCTAAGCTATCTTTAACTTGTTGCTCAATGCTAAGCTATCTATAACTTGTTACTCAATGCTAAGCTATCTTTAACTTGTTGCTCAATGCTAAGCTATCTATAACTTGTTGCTCAATGCTAAGCTATCTATAACTTGTTGCTCAACGCTAAGCTATCTATAACTTGTTGCTAAATGCTAAGCTATCTTTAACTTGTTGCTCAATGCTAAGCTATCTATAACTTGTTACTCAATGCTAAGCTATCTATAACTTGTTGCTAAATGCTAAGCTATCTATAACTTGTTGCTCAATGCTAAACTATCTATAACTTGTTGCTCAATGCTAAGCTATCTATAACTTGTTACTCGATGCTAAGCTATCTATAACTTGTTGCTCAACGCTAAGCTATCTATAACTTGTTGCTAAATGCTAAGCTATCTTTAACTTGTTGCTCAATGCTAAGCTATCTATAACTTGTTACTCGATGCTAAGCTATCTATAACTTGTTGCTCAACGCTAAGCTATCTATAACTTGTTGCTAAATGCTAAGCTATCTTTAACTTGTTGCTCAATGCTAAGCTATCTATAACTTGTTGCTCAATGCTAAGCTATCTATAACTTGTTGCTCGATGCTAAGCTATCTATAACTTGCTGCTCAACGCTAAGCTATCTATAACTTGTTGCTAAATGCTAAGCTATCTATAACTTGTTGCTCAATGCTAAGCTATCTATAACTTGTTGCTCAATGCTAAGCTATCTATAACTTGTTACTCGATGCTAAGCTATCTATAACTTGTTGCTAAATGCTAAGCTATCTATAACTTGTTGCTCAATGCTAAACTATCTATAACTTGTTACTCGATGCTAAGCTATCTATAACTTGTTGCTCAACGCTAAGCTATGTATAAATTGTTGGTCAACGCTAAGCTATCTATAAATTGTTGCTCGACGCTAAGCTATCTATAACTTGTTACTCAATGCTAAGCTATCTATCAATTGTTGCTCAACGCTAAGCTATCTATAACTTGTTCCTCGATGCTAAGCTATCTATAACTTGTTGCTAAATGCTAAGCTATCTTTAACTTGTTGCTCAATGCTAAGCTATCTATAACTTGTTGCTCAATGCTAAGCTATCTATAACTTGTTGCTCAATGCTAAGCTATCTATAACTTGCTGCTCAACGCTAAGCTATCTATAACTTGTTGCTAAATGCTAAGCTATCTTTAACTTGTTGCTCAACGCTAAGCTATCTATAACTTGTTGCTCAACGCTAAGCTATCTATAACTTGTTGCTCAACGCTAAGTTATCTATAACTTGTTGCTCGATGCTAAGCTATCTATAAATTGTTGCTCAACGCTATCTATAAATTGTTGCTCAACGCTAAGCTATCTATAACTTGTTGCTCGATGCTAAGCTATCTATAACTTGTTGCTCAATGCTAAGCTATCTATAACTTGTTACTCAATGCTAAGCTATCTATAACTTGTTGCTCAACGCTAAGCTATCTATAACTTGTTGCTCGATGCTAAGCTATCTATAACTTGTTGCTAAATGCTAAGCTATCTATAACTTGTTGCTCGATGCTAAGCTATCTATAACTTGTTGCTAAATGCTAAGCTATCTATAACTTGTTGCTCAATGCTAAGCTATCTATAACTTGTTGCTCAATGCTAAGCTATCTATAACTTGTTACTCGATGCTAAGCTATCTATAACTTGCTGCTCAACGCTAAGCTATCTATAACTTGTTGCTAAATGCTAAGCTATCTATAACTTGTTACTCGATGCTAAGCTATCTATAACTTGCTGCTCAACGCTAAGCTATCTATAACTTGTTGCTAAATGCTAAGCTATCTTTAACTTGTTGCTCAATGCTAAGCTATCTATAACTTGTTGCTCAATGCTAAGCTATCTATAACTTGTTACTCGATGCTAAGCTATCTATAACTTGTTGCTCAACGCTAAGCTATGTATAAATTGTTGGTCAACGCTAAGCTATCTATAAATTGTTGCTCAACGCTAAGCTATCTATAACTTGTTACTCAATGCTAAGCTATCTATAACTTGTTGCTCGATGCTAAGCTATCTATAACTTGTTACTCAATGCTAAGCTATCTATCAATTGTTGCTCAACGCTAAGCTATCTATAACTTGTTCCTCGATGCTAAGCTATCTATAACTTGTTGCTAAATGCTAAGCTATCTTTAACTTGTTGCTCAATGCTAAGCTATCTATAACTTGTTGCTCAATGCTAAGCTATCTATAACTTGCTGCTCAACGCTAAGCTATCTATAACTTGTTGCTAAATGCTAAACTATCTTTAACTTGTTGCTCAACGCTAAGCTATCTATAACTTGTTGCTCAACGCTAAGCTATCTATAACTTGTTGCTCAACGCTAAGTTATCTATAACTTGTTGCTCGATGCTAAGCTATCTATAAATTGTTGCTCAACGCTATCTATAAATTGTTGCTCAACGCTAAGCTATCTATAACTTGTTGCTCGATGCTAAGCTATCTATAACTTGTTGCTCAATGCTAAGCTATCTATAACTTGTTACTCAATGCTAAGCTATCTATAACTTGTTGCTCAACGCTAAGCTATCTATAACTTGTTGCTAAATGCTAAGCTATCTTTAACTTGTTGCTCAATGCTAAGCTATCTATAACGTGTTGCTCAATGCTAAGCTATCTATAACTTGTTGCTCAATGCTAAGTTATCTATAAATTGTTGCTCAATGCCAAGCTATCTATAACTTGTTGCTCGATGCTAAGCTATCTATAACTTGTTGCTCAATACTAAGCTATCTATAACTTGTTACTCAATGCTAAGCTATCTATAACTTGTTGCTCAACGCTAAGCTATCTATAACTTGTTGCTAAATGCTAAGCTATCTTTAACTTGTTGCTCAATGCTAAGCTATCTATAACTTGTTGCTCAATGCTAAGCTATCTATAACTTGTTGCTCAGTGCTAAGCTATCTATAACTTGCTGCTTAACGCTAAGCTATCTATAACTTGTTGCTAAATGCTAAGCTATCTTTAACTTGTTGCTCAATGCTAAGCTATCTATAACTTGTTGCTCAACGCTAAGCTATCTATAACTTGTTGCTCAACGCTAAGTTATCTATAACTTGTTGCTCGATGCTAAGCTATCTATAAATTGTTGCTCAACGCTATCTATAAATTGTTGCTCAACGCTAAGCTATCTATAACTTGTTGCTCGATGCTAAGCTATCTATAACTTGTTACTCAATGCTAAGCTATCTATAACTTGTTGCTCAACGCTAAGCTATCTATAACTTGTTGCTAAATGCTAAGCTATCTTTAACTTGTTGCTCAATGCTAAGCTATCTATAACTTGTTGCTCAACGCTAAGCTATCTATAACTTGTTGCTCAACGCTAAGTTATCTATAAATTGTTGCTCAATGCCAAGCTATCTATAACTTGTTGCTCGATGCTAAGCTATCTATAAATTGTTGCTCAACGCTAAGCTATCTATAACTTGTTGCTCGATGCTAAGCTATCTATAACTTGTTGCTCAATGCTAAGCTATCTATAACTTGTTGCTCGATGCTAAGCTATCTATAACTTGTTGCTCGATGCTAAGCTATCTATAACTTGTTGCTCGATGCTAAATGCTAAGCTAGCTGTAACGTTTTATGTGTTTCTCTCAGTGTATGGGAGATCGTTGGGCAGGCGGACGGCGGTCTGTCAGTCCTGCGTACGTTCCGTCTGCTGCGGGTCCTGAAGCTGGTCCGGTTCCTGCCCGCCCTGCGCAGACAGCTGGTGGTTCTGATGAAGACTATGGACAACGTAGCCACCTTCTGCATGCTGCTCATGCTCTTCATCTTCATATTCAGGTATATATATGCCATTTAGCAGACGCTTTTATCCAAAGCGACTTACAGTCATGTGTGCATACATTCTACGTATGGGTGGTCCCGGGAATCGAACCCACTACCCTGGCGTTACAAGCGCCATGCTCTACCAACTGAGCTACAGAAGGACCATGGTATGTAGAGACCTTCTGACATCGTCTTCATAGGTTTGTTGTCAGGTCTTAGATGACATCGTCTTCATAGTCAGGTCTGTTCTCAAGTCTTAGATGACATCATCTTCATAGTCAGGTCTTAGATGACATCATCTTCATAGTCAGGTCAGTTGTCAAGTCTTAGATGACATCATCTTCATAGTCAGGTCTTAGATGACATCATCTTCATAGTCAGGTCTGTTGTCAGGTCTTAGATGACATCATCTTCATAGTCAGGTCTTAGATGACATCATCTTCATAGTCAGGTTTGTTGTCAGGTCTTAGATGACATCATCTTCATAGTGAGGTTTGTTGTCAGGTCTTAGATGACATCGTCTTCATAGTCAGGTTTGTTGTCAAGTCTTAGATGACATCATCTTCATAGTCAGGTTTGTAGTCAGGTCTTAGATGACATCATCTTCATAGTCAGGTTTGTTGTCAGGTCTTAGATGACATCATCTTCATAGTCAGGTTTGTTGTCAAGTCTTAGATGACATCATCTTCATAGTCAGGTTTGTTGTCAAGTCTTAGATGACATCGTCTTCATAGTCAGGTCTTAGATGACATCATCTTCATAGTCAGGTCTGTTGTCAGGTCTTAGATGACATCATCTTCATAGTCAGGTCTTAGATGACATCATCTTCATAGTCAGGTTTGTTGTCAAGTCTTAGATGACATCATCTTCATAGTCAGGTCTTAGATGACATCATCTTCATAGTCAGGTCTGTTCTCAATGACATCATAGTCAGGTATTAGATGACATCATAGCCAGGTATTAGATGACATCATAGTCAGGTATTAGATGACATCATAGCCAGCTATTAGATGACATCATAGTCAGGTAATTAGTCATAGTAATTAGTCATAGTCAGGCTATTATTATATTATTATTATTATATTATTATTATATTATATTATATTAGGTAATAGATGACATCATTGTCAGGTAATAGATGACATCATAGTCAGGTAATAGATGACATCATAGTCAGGTATTAGATGACATCATAGTCAGGTATTAGACGACATCATAGTCAGGTATTAGATGACATCATTGTCAGGTAATAGATTACATCATAGTCAGGTAATAGATGACATCATAGTCAGGTAATAGATGACATCATAGTCAGGTAATAGATGCCATCATAGTCAGGTATTAGATGACATCAGAGTCAGGTTTTTCATCTTTCTTTTTGAAGTTACTGAGTGTATAATGTGTGTGTCTGTGTCTCTGTGTGTGTGTAATGTGTGTAATGTGTGTGTTGCAGTATCCTAGGCATGCATCTGTTTGGCTGTAAGTTTGGTCTGAAGCTGGACAGTGGAGACACGCTACCTGACAGGAAGAACTTTGACTCGCTGCTCTGGGCTATCGTCACTGTGTTCCAGGTACACACACACACACACACACACACACACACACACACACACACACACACACACACACACACACACACACACACACACACACACACACACACACACACACACACACACACACACACACACACACACACACACACACACACTGGCTGACTGGCTGGCTGGCTGGCTGGCTGGCTGGCTGGCTGACTGGCTGGCTGACTGACACACCCAATAATGCACGCAGAGCATAATTAGGCCGATACCCTCTCTCCTCTCTATCATCCCTCTCATCCCTCTCTCCTCTGTTTCATCTCTCTCATTCTCTCTCTCACCCCTCTCTCTCCTCTCTCATCCCTCTCTCTCCTCTCTCTCTGTCTATAGATTCTGGCTCAGGAGGACTGGAATCTGGTCCTGTATAACTGCATGGCCTCCACCTCTCCTCTCTCCTCTCTCATCCCTCTCTCTCCTCTCTCTCCTCTCTCTCTGTCTATAGATCCTGACTCAGGAGGACTGGAATGTCGTCCTGTATAACTGCATGGCCTCCACCTCTCCTCTCTCCTCTCTCATCCCTCTCTCTCCTCTCTCTCCTCTCTCTCTGTCTATAGATCCTGACTCAGGAGAACTGGAATCTGGTCCTGTATAACTGCATGGCCTCCACCTCTCGTCTCTCCTCTCTCATCCCTCTCTCTCCTCTCTCTCCTCTCTCTCTGTCTATAGATCCTGACTCAGGAGGACTGGAATCTGGTCCTGTATAACGGCATGGCCTCCACCTCTCCTCTCTCCTCTCTCCTCTCTCCTCTCCTCTCTCTCCTCTCTCATCCCTCTCTCTCCTCTCTCTCCTCTCTCATCCCTCTCTCTCCTCTCTCATCCCTCTCTCTCCTCTCTCTCTGTCTATAGATTCTGGCTCAGGAGGACTGGAATCTGGTCCTGTATAACTGCATGGCCTCCACCTCTCGTCTCTCCTCTCTCATCCCTCTCTCTCCTCTCTCTCCTCTCTCTCTGTCTATAGATCCTGACTCAGGAGGACTGGAATCTGGTCCTGTATAACGGCATGGCCTCTACCTCTCCTCTCGCTGCTCTCTACTTTGTGGCTCTGATGACCTTTGGGAACTACGTCCTCTTCAACCTGCTGGTGGCCATCTTGGTGGAGGGCTTTCAGGCGGAGGTAAGTGTTCTACTGGGTTCAACTAGTTTCTACAGGATTCTATGGGGTTTTACAGGCCAGGGTATCTGGTTGGACATTATTTGTAGAGTCCCTCCATCCATCCATCTCTCTCTCCACCCCCTTCATCCATCCATTCTCTCTCTACCCCCCTTCATCCATCCATCTCTCTCTCCCCCCCCCTTCATCCATCCATTCCTCTCTCTACCCCCCTTCATACATCCATCTCTCTCTCCACCCCCCTTCATCCATCCATTCCTCTCTCTACCCCCCCCTTCATCCATCCATCTCTCCCTCCACCCCCCCTTCATCCATCCATCTCTCTCCACCCCCCTTCATCCATCCATCTCTCCCTCCACCCCCCTTCATCCATCCATCTCTCTCTCCACCC
>NW_026284622.1:82500-115000 GCF_023373465.1 Oncorhynchus keta
GGACTAGGGAACTGTTTAGTCAAACAAGGGAACTGTTGAGTCGGACTAGGGAACTGTTTAGACAAACAAGGGAACTGTTGAGTCGAACAAGGGAACTGTTTAGTCAAACAAGGGAACTGTTGAGTCGGACTAGGGAACTGTTGAGTCAAACAAGGGAACTGTTTAGTCGGACTAGGGAACTGTCTAGTCAAATAAGGGAACTGTTGAGTCGGACTAGGGAACTGTTTGGTCAAACAAGGGAACTGTTTAGTCGGACTAGGGAACTGTTGAGTCAAGTCGAACACGGGAACTGTTTAATCGGACAAGGGAAATGTTTAGTCGGACAAGGGAACTGTTTATTATAACAAGGGAAGTGTTTAGTCGAACACGGGAACTGTTTAGTCAAACAAGGGAACTGTTTAGTCAAACAAGGGAACTGTTTAGTCGAACAAGGGAACTGTTTAGTCAAACAAGGGAACTGTTGAGTCGGACTAGGGAACTGTTTAGTCGAACACGGGAACTGTTTAGTCAAACACGGGAACTGTTTAGTCAAACAAGGGAACTGTTGAGTCAAACAAGGGAACTGTTTAGTCGAACAAGGGAACTGTTTAGTCAAACAAGGGAACTGTTTAGTCAAACAAGGGAACTGTTTAGTCGAACACGGGAACTGTTGAGTCAAACAAGGGAACTGTTGAGTCAAACAAGGGAACTGTTGAGTCAAACAAGGGAACTGTTTAGTCAAACAAGGGAACTGTTGAGTCAAACAAGGGAACTGTTGAGTCAAACAAGGGAACTGTTGAGTCAAACAAGGGAACTGTTTAGTCAAACAAGGGAACTGTTTAGTCGAACAAGGGAACTGTTTAGTCAAACAAGGGAACTGTTTAGTCAAGTCAAACAAGGGAACTGTTTAGTCGGACTAGGGAACTGTTTAGTCAAACAAGGGAACTGTTTAGTCGGACTAGGGAACTGTTTAGTCAAACAAGGGAACTGTTGAGTCGAACAAGGGAACTGTTTAGTCAAACAAGGGAACTGTTGAGTCGGACTAGGGAACTGTTGAGTCAAACAAGGGAACTGTTGAGTCAGACTAGGGAACTGTCTAGTCAAATAAGGGAACTGTTGAGTCGGACTAGGGAACTGTTTGGTCAAACAAGGGAACTGTTTAGTCGGACTAGGGAACTGTTGAGTCAAGTCGAACACGGGAACTGTTTAATCGGACAAGGGAAATGTTTAGTCGGACAAGGGAACTGTTTATTATAACAAGGGAAGTGTTTAGTCGAACACGGGAACTGTTTAGTCAAACAAGGGAACTGTTTAGTCAAACAAGGGAACTGTTTAGTCGAACAAGGGAACTGTTTAGTCAAACAAGGGAACTGTTGAGTCGGACTAGGGAACTGTTTAGTCGAACACGGGAACTGTTTAGTCAAACAAGGGAACTGTTTAGTCAAACAAGGGAACTGTTGAGTCGGACAAGGGAACTGTTTAGTCGGACAAGGGAACTGTTTAGTGGGACAAGGGAACTGTTTAGTCAAACAAGGGAACTGTTTAGTCGAACAAGGGAACTGTTGAGTCAAACAAGGGAACTGTTGAGTCAAACAAGGGAACTGTTGAGTCGAACAAGGGAACTGTTTAGTCAAACAAGGGAACTGTTGAGTCAAACAAGGGAACTGTTGAGTCAAACAAGGGAACTGTTGAGTCAAACAAGGGAACTGTTTAGTCAAACAAGGGAACTGTTTAGTCGAACAAGGGAACTGTTGAGTCGAACAAGGGAACTGTTTAGTCAAACAAGGGAACTGTTGAGTCGGACTAGGGAACTGTTTAGTCAAACAAGGGAACTGTTGAGTCGGACTAGGGAACTGTTTAGACAAACAAGGGAACTGTTGAGTCGAACAAGGGAACTGTTTAGTCAAACAAGGGAACTGTTGAGTCGGACTAGGGAACTGTTGAGTCAAACAAGGGAACTGTTTAGTCGGACTAGGGAACTGTTTAGTCAAACAAGGGAACTGTTGAGTCAGACTAGGGAACTGTTTAGTCAAACAAGGGAACTGTTTAGTCGGACTAGGGAACTGTTTAGTCAAACAAGGGAACTGTTTAGTCAAACAAGGGAACTGTTTAGTCAAACAAGGGAACTGTTTAGTCAAACAAGGGAACTGTTGAGTCGAACAAGGGAACTGTTTAGTCGAACAAGGGAACTGTTTAGTCAAACAAGGGAACTGTTTAGTCAAACAAGGGAACTGTTGAGTCGAACAAGGGAACTGTTTAGTCAAACAAGGGAACTGTTTAGTCGAACAAGGGAACTGTTTAGTCGGACTAGGGAACTGTTTAGTCAAACAAGGGAACTGTTTAGTCGGACTAGGGAACTGTTTAGTCAAACAAGGGAACTGTTTAGTCGAACAAGGGAACTGTTGAGTCGGACTAGGGAACTGTTTAGTCAAACAAGGAAACTGTTTAGTCGAACAAGGGAACTGTTTAGTCGGACTAGGGAACTGTCTAGTCAAACAAGGGAACTGTTTAGTCAAACAAGGGAACTGTTTAGTCAAACAAGGGAACTGTTGAGTCGAACAAGGGAACTGTTGAGTCGGACTAGGGAACTGTTTAGTCAAACAAGGGAACTGTTGAGTCGAACAAGGGAACTGTTGAGTCGGACTAGGGAACTGTTTAGTCAAACAAGGGAACTGTTTAGTCGGACTAGGGAACTGTTTAGTCAAACAAGGGAACTGTTTAGTCGAACACGGGAACTGTTGAGTCGGACTAGGGAACTGTTTAGTCAAACAAGGGAACTGTTTAGTCAAACAAGGGAACTGTTTAGTCAAACAAGGGAACTGTTGAGTCAAACAAGGGAACTGTTTAGTCGGACTAGGGAACTGTTTAGTCAAACAAGGGAACTGTTTAGTCGAACAAGGGAACTGTTGAGTCGAACAAGGGAACTGTTTAGTCAAACAAGGGAACTGTTGAGTCGGACTAGGGAACTGTTTAGTCAAACAAGGGAACTGTTGAGTCGGACTAGGGAACTGTTTAGTCAAACAAGGGAACTGTTTAGTCGAACAAGGGAACTGTTTAGACAAACAAGGGAACTGTTGAGTCGAACAAGGGAACTGTTTAGTCAAACAAGGGAACTGTTGAGTCGGACTAGGGAACTGTTGAGTCAAACAAGGGAACTGTTTAGTCGGACTAGGGAACTGTCTAGTCAAACAAGGGAACTGTTGAGTCGGACTAGGGAACTGTTTAGTCAAACAAGGGAACTGTTTAGTCAAACAAGGGAACTGTTTAGTCGAACAAGGGAACTGTTGAGTCGGACTAGGGAACTGTTTAGTCAAAAAAGGGAACTGTTTAGTCAAACAAGGGAACTGTTGAGTCGAACAAGGGAACTGTTGAGTCGAACAAGGGAACTGTTTAGTCAAACAAGGGAACTGTTTAGTCAAACAAGGGAACTGTTTAGTCAAACAAGGGAACTGTTTAGTCGAACAAGGGAACTGTTGAGTCGAACAAGGGAACTGTTTAGTCAAACAAGGGAACTGTTGAGTCGGACTAGGGAACTGTTTAGTCAAACAAGGGAACTGTTGAGTCGGACTAGGGAACTGTTTAGACAAACAAGGGAACTGTTTAGTCAAACAATGGAACTGTTTAGTCAAACAAGGGAACTGTTGAGTCGGACTAGGGAACTGTTGAGTCAAACAAGGGAACTGTTTAGTCGGACTAGGGAACTGTCTAGTCAAACAAGGGAACTGTTGAGTCGGACTAGGGAACTGTTTAGTCAAACAAGGGAACTGTTTAGTCGGACTAGGGAACTGTTGAGTCAAACAAGGGAACTGTTTAGTCGGACTAGGGAACTGTCTAGTCAAACAAGGGAACTGTTGAGTCGGACTAGGGAACTGTTTAGTCAAACAAGGGAACTGTTTAGTCGGACTAGGGAACTGTTTAGTCAAACAAGGGAACTGTTTAGTCGAACAAGGGAACTGTTGAGTCGGACTAGGGAACTGTTTAGTCAAACAAGGAAACTGTTTAGTCGAACAAGGGAACTGTTTAGTCGGACTAGGGAACTGTCTAGTCAAACAAGGGAACTGTTTAGTCAAACAAGGGAACTGTTTAGTCAAACAAGGGAACTGTTTAGTCGAACAAGGGAACTGTTTAGTCGGACTAGGGAACTGTTTAGTCAAACAAGGGAACTGTTTAGTCGAACACGGGAACTGTTTAGTCGAACAAGGGAACTGTTTAGTCGAACACGGGAACTGTTGAGTCGGACTAGGGAACTGTTTAGTCAAACAAGGGAACTGTTGAGTCGAACAAGGGAACTGTTGAGTCGAACAAGGGAACTGTTTAGTCAAACAAGGGAACTGTTTAGTCAAACAAGGGAACTGTTTAGTCAAACAAGGGAACTGTTTAGTCGAACAAGGGAACTGTTGAGTCGAACAAGGGAACTGTTTAGTCAAACAAGGGAACTGTTGAGTCGGACTAGGGAACTGTTTAGTCAAACAAGGGAACTGTTGAGTCGGACTAGGGAACTGTTTAGACAAACAAGGGAACTGTTGAGTCGAACAAGGGAACTGTTTAGTCAAACAAGGGAACTGTTGAGTCGGACTAGGGAACTGTTGAGTCAAACAAGGGAACTGTTTAGTCGGACTAGGGAACTGTCTAGTCAAACAAGGGAACTGTTGAGTCGGACTAGGGAACTGTTTAGTCAAACAAGGGAACTGTTTAGTCGGACTAGGGAACTGTTTAGTCAAACAAGGGAACTGTTTAGTCAAACAAGGGAACTGTTTAGTCAAACAAGGGAACTGTTTAGTCGAACACGGGAACTGTTGAGTCGGACTAGGGAACTGTTTAGTCAAACAAGGGAACTGTTTAGTCAAACAAGGGAACTGTTTAGTCAAACAAGGGAACTGTTGAGTCGAACAAGGGAACTGTTGAGTCGGACTAGGGAACTGTTTAGTCAAACAAGGGAACTGTTGAGTCGAACAAGGGAACTGTTGAGTCGGACTAGGGAACTGTTTAGTCAAACAAGGGAACTGTTTAGTCGGACTAGGGAACTGTTTAGTCAAACAAGGGAACTGTTTAGTCGAACACGGGAACTGTTGAGTCGGACTAGGGAACTGTTTAGTCAAACAAGGGAACTGTTTAGTCAAACAAGGGAACTGTTTAGTCAAACAAGGGAACTGTTGAGTCAAACAAGGGAACTGTTTAGTCGGACTAGGGAACTGTTTAGTCAAACAAGGGAACTGTTTAGTCGAACAAGGGAACTGTTGAGTCGAACAAGGGAACTGTTTAGTCAAACAAGGGAACTGTTGAGTCGGACTAGGGAACTGTTTAGTCAAACAAGGGAACTGTTGAGTCGGACTAGGGAACTGTTTAGTCAAACAAGGGAACTGTTTAGTCGAACAAGGGAACTGTTTAGACAAACAAGGGAATTGTTGAGTCGAACAAGGGAACTGTTTAGTCAAACAAGGGAACTGTTGAGTCGGACTAGGGAACTGTTGAGTCAAACAAGGGAACTGTTTAGTCGGACTAGGGAACTGTCTAGTCAAACAAGGGAACTGTTGAGTCGGACTAGGGAACTGTTTAGTCAAACAAGGGAACTGTTTAGTCAAACAAGGGAACTGTTTAGTCGAACAAGGGAACTGTTGAGTCGGACTAGGGAACTGTTTAGTCAAAAAAGGGAACTGTTTAGTCAAACAAGGGAACTGTTGAGTCAAACAAGGGAACTGTTGAGTCGAACAAGGGAACTGTTTAGTCAAACAAGGGAACTGTTTAGTCAAACAAGGGAACTGTTTAGTCAAACAAGGGAACTGTTTAGTCGAACAAGGGAACTGTTGAGTCGAACAAGGGAACTGTTTAGTCAAACAAGGGAACTGTTGAGTCGGACTAGGGAACTGTTTAGTCAAACAAGGGAACTGTTGAGTCGGACTAGGGAACTGTTTAGACAAACAAGGGAACTGTTTAGTCAAACAATGGAACTGTTTAGTCAAACAAGGGAACTGTTGAGTCGGACTAGGGAACTGTTGAGTCAAACAAGGGAACTGTTTAGTCGGACTAGGGAACTGTCTAGTCAAACAAGGGAACTGTTGAGTCGGACTAGGGAACTGTTTAGTCAAACAAGGGAACTGTTTAGTCGGACTAGGGAACTGTTTAGTCAAACAAGGGAACTGTTTAGTCAAACAAGGGAACTGTTTAGTCGAACACGGGAACTGTTGAGTCGGACTAGGGAACTGTTTAGTCAAACAAGGGAACTGTTTAGTCAAACAAGGGAACTGTTTAGTCAAACAAGGGAACTGTTGAGTCGAACAAGGGAACTGTTGAGTCGGACTAGGGAACTGTTTAGTCAAACAAGGGAACTGTTTAGTCGAACAAGGGAACTGTTTAGTCAAACAAGGGAACTGTTGAGTCGGACTAGGGAACTGTTTAGTCAAACAAGGGAACTGTTGAGTCGGACTAGGGAACTGTTTAGTCAAACAAGGGAACTGTTTAGTCGAACAAGGGAACTGTTGAGTCGAACAAGGGAACTGTTTAGTCAAACAAGGGAACTGTTGAGTCGGACTAGGGAACTGTTGAGTCAAACAAGGGAACTGTTTAGTCAAACAAGGGAACTGTTGAGTCGGACTAGGGAACTGTTTAGTCAAACAAGGGAACTGTTTAGTCGAACAAGGGAACTGTTTAGACAAACAAGGGAACTGTTTAGTCAAACAAGGGAACTGTTGAGTCGAACAAGGGAACTGTTGAGTCGAACAAGGGAACTGTTTAGTCAAACAAGGGAACTGTTTAGTCGGACTAGGGAACTGTCTAGTCAAACAAGGGAACTGTTGAGTCGGACTAGGGAACTGTTTAGTCAAACAAGGGAACTGTTTAGTCGGACTAGGGAAATGTTTAGTCAAACAAGGGAACTGTTTAGTCGAACAAGGGAACTGTTGAGTCGGACTAGGGAACTGTTTAGTCAAACAAGGGAACTGTTTAGTCGAACAAGGGAACTGTTTAGTCGGACTAGGGAACTGTCTAGTCAAACAAGGGAACTGTTTAGTCAAACAAGGGAACTGTTTAGTCAAACAAGGGAACTGTTTAGTCAAACAAGGGAACTGTTTAGTCGGACTAGGGAACTGTTTAGTCAAACAAGGGAACTGTTTAGTCGAACACGGGAACTGTTTAGTCGAACAAGGGAACTGTTTAGTCGAACACGGGAACTGTTGAGTCGGACTAGGGAACTGTTTAGTCAAACAAGGGAACTGTTGAGTCGAACAAGGGAACTGTTGAGTCGAACAAGGGAACTGTTTAGTCAAACAAGGGAACTGTTTAGTCAAACAAGGGAACTGTTTAGTCAAACAAGGGAACTGTTTAGTCGAACAAGGGAACTGTTGAGTCGAACAAGGGAACTGTTTAGTCAAACAAGGGAACTGTTCAGTCGGACTAGGGAACTGTTTAGTCAAACAAGGGAACTGTTGAGTCGGACTAGGGAACTGTTTAGACAAACAAGGGAACTGTTGAGTCGAACAAGGGAACTGTTTAGTCAAACAAGGGAACTGTTGAGTCGGACTAGGGAACTGTTGAGTCAAACAAGGGAACTGTTTAGTCGGACTAGGGAACTGTCTAGTCAAACAAGGGAACTGTTGAGTCGGACTAGGGAACTGTTTAGTCAAACAAGGGAACTGTTTAGTCGGACTAGGGAACTGTTTAGTCAAACAAGGGAACTGTTTAGTCAAACAAGGGAACTGTTTAGTCAAACAAGGGAACTGTTTAGTCGAACACGGGAACTGTTGAGTCGGACTAGGGAACTGTTTAGTCAAACAAGGGAACTGTTTAGTCAAACAAGGGAATTGTTTAGTCAAACAAGGGAACTGTTGAGTCGAACAAGGGAACTGTTGAGTCGGACTAGGGAACTGTTTAGTCAAACAAGGGAACTGTTGAGTCGAACAAGGGAACTGTTGAGTCGGACTAGGGAACTGTTTAGTCAAACAAGGGAACTGTTTAGTCGGACTAGGGAACTGTTTAGTCAAACAAGGGAACTGTTTAGTCGAACACGGGAACTGTTGAGTCGGACTAGGGAACTGTTTAGTCAAACAAGGGAACTGTTTAGTCAAACAAGGGAACTGTTTAGTCAAACAAGGGAACTGTTGAGTCAAACAAGGGAACTGTTTAGTCGGACTAGGGAACTGTTTAGTCAAACAAGGGAACTGTTTAGTCGAACAAGGGAACTGTTGAGTCGAACAAGGGAACTGTTTAGTCAAACAAGGGAACTGTTGAGTCGGACTAGGGAACTGTTTAGTCAAACAAGGGAACTGTTGAGTCGGACTAGGGAACTGTTTAGTCAAACAAGGGAACTGTTTAGTCGAACAAGGGAACTGTTTAGACAAACAAGGGAACTGTTTAGTCAAACAAGGGAACTGTTGAGTCGAACAAGGGAACTGTTGAGTCGAACAAGGGAACTGTTTAATCAAACAAGGGAACTGTTGAGTCGGACTAGGGAACTGTTGAGTCAAACAAGGGAACTGTTTAGTCGGACTAGGGAACTGTCTAGTCAAACAAGGGAACTGTTGAGTCGGACTAGGGAACTGTTTAGTCAAACAAGGGAACTGTTTAGTCGGACTAGGGAACTGTTTAGTCAAACAAGGGAACTGTTTAGTCGAACAAGGGAACTGTTGAGTCGGACTAGGGAACTGTTTAGTCAAACAAGGGAACTGTTTAGTCAAACAAGGGAACTGTTGAGTCGAACAAGGGAACTGTTGAGTCGAACAAGGGAACTGTTTAGTCAAACAAGGGAACTGTTTAGTCAAACAAGGGAACTGTTTAGTCAAACAAGGGAACTGTTGAGTCGGACTAGGGAACTGTTTAGTCAAACAAGGGAACTGTTGAGTCGGACTAGGGAACTGTTTAGACAAACAAGGGAACTGTTGAGTCGAACAAGGGAACTGTTTAGTCAAACAAGGGAACTGTTGAGTCGGACTAGGGAACTGTTGAGTCAAACAAGGGAACTGTTTAGTCGGACTAGGGAACTGTCTAGTCAAACAAGGGAACTGTTGAGTCGGACTAGGGAACTGTTTAGTCAAACAAGGGAACTGTTTAGTCGGACTAGGGAACTGTTTAGTCAAACAAGGGAACTGTTTAGTCAAACAAGGGAACTGTTTAGTCAAACAAGGGAACTGTTGAGTCGAACAAGGGAACTGTTGAGTCGGACTAGGGAACTGTTTAGTCAAACAAGGGAACTGTTGAGTCGAACAAGGGAACTGTTGAGTCGGACTAGGGAACTGTTTAGTCAAACAAGGGAACTGTTTAGTCGGACTAGGGAACTGTTTAGTCAAACAAGGGAACTGTTTAGTCGAACACGGGAACTGTTGAGTCGGACTAGGGAACTGTTTAGTCAAACAAGGGAACTGTTTAGTCAAACAAGGGAACTGTTTAGTCAAACAAGGGAACTGTTGAGTCAAACAAGGGAACTGTTTAGTCGGACTAGGGAACTGTTTAGTCAAACAAGGGAACTGTTTAGTCGAACAAGGGAACTGTTTAGTCAAACAAGGGAACTGTTGAGTCGGACTAGGGAACTGTTTAGTCAAACAAGGGAACTGTTGAGTCGGACTAGGGAACTGTTTAGTCAAACAAGGGAACTGTTTAGTCGAACAAGGGAACTGTTTAGACAAACAAGGGAACTGTTTAGTCAAACAAGGGAAATGTTGAGTCGAACAAGGGAACTGTTGAGTCGAACAAGGGAACTGTTTAGTCAAACAAGGGAACTGTTGAGTCGGACTAGGGAACTGTTGAGTCAAACAAGGGAACTGTTTAGTCGGACTAGGGAACTGTCTAGTCAAACAAGGGAACTGTTGAGTCGGACTAGGGAACTGTTTAGTCAAACAAGGGAACTGTTTAGTCGGACTAGGGAACTGTTTAGTCAAACAAGGGAACTGTTGAGTCGAACAAGGGAACTGTTGAGCCGGACTAGGGAACTGTTTAGTCAAACAAGGGAACTGTTTAGTCGGACTAGGGAACTGTTTAGTCAAACAAGGGAACTGTTTAGTCGAACACGGGAACTGTTGAGTCGGACTAGGGAACTGTTTAGTCAAACAAGGGAACTGTTTAGTCAAACAAGGGAACTGTTTAGTCAAACAAGGGAACTGTTGAGTCAAACAAGGGAACTGTTTAGTCGGACTAGGGAACTGTTTAGTCAAACAAGGGAACTGTTTAGTCGAACAAGGGAACTGTTTAGTCAAACAAGGGAACTGTTGAGTCGGACTAGGGAACTGTTTAGTCAAACAAGGGAACTGTTGAGTCGGACTAGGGAACTGTTTAGTCAAACAAGGGAACTGTTTAGTCGAACAAGGGAACTGTTTAGTCGGACTAGGGAACTGTCTAGTCAAACAAGGGAACTGTTTAGTCAAACAAGGGAACTGTTTAGTCAAACAAGGGAACTGTTTAGTCGAACAAGGGAACTGTTTAGTCGGACTAGGGAACTGTTTAGTCAAACAAGGGAACTGTTTAGTCGAACACGGGAACTGTTTAGTCGAACAAGGGAACTGTTTAGTCGAACACGGGAACTGTTGAGTCGGACTAGGGAACTGTTTAGTCAAACAAGGGAACTGTTGAGTCGAACAAGGGAACTGTTGAGTCGAACAAGGGAACTGTTTAGTCAAACAAGGGAACTGTTTAGTCAAACAAGGGAACTGTTTAGTCGAACAAGGGAACTGTTTAGTCAAACAAGGGAACTGTTTAGTATAACAAGGGAACTGTTGAGTCGAACAAGGGAACTGTTGAGTCAAACAAGGGAACTGTTTAGTCAAACAAGGGAACTGTTTAGTATAACAAGGGAACTGTTGAGTTAAACAAGGGAACTGTTGAGTCGAACAAGGGAACTGTTTAGTCAAACAAGGGAACTGTTTAGTCAAACAAGGGAACTGTTTAGTCAAACAAGGGAACTGTTTAGTATAACAAGGGAACTGTTGAGTCGAACAAGGGAACTGTTGAGTCGAACAAGGGAACTGTTTAGTCAAACAAGGGAACTGTTTAGTCAAACAAGGGAACTGTTTAGTATAACAAGGGAACTGTTGAGTCGAACAAGGGAACTGTTGAGTCAAACAAGGGAACTGTTTAGTCAAACAAGGGAACTGTTGAGTCGAACAAGGGAACTGTTGAGTCAAACAAGGGAACTGTTTAGTCAAACAAGGCAACTGTTGAGTCGAACAAGGGAACTGTTGAGTCAAACAAGGGAACTGTTTAGTCAAGTCAAACAAGGGAACTGTTTAGTCAAACAAGGGAACTGTTGAGTCGAACAAGGGAACTGTTTAGTCAAACAAGGGAACTGTTTAGTCAAACAAGGGAACTGTTGAGTCGAACAAGGGAACTGTTTAGTATAACAAGGGAACTGTTTAGTCAAACAAGGGAACTGTTTAGTCAAACAAGGGAACTGTTTAGTCAAACAAGGGAACTGTTTAGTCAAACAAGGGAACTGTTGAGTCGGACTAGGGAACTGTTGAGTCAAACAAGGGAACTGTTGAGTCGAACAAGGGAACTGTTTAGTCAAACAAGGGAACTGTTTAGTCAAACAAGGGAACTGTTGAGTCGAACAAGGGAACTGTTTAGTCCAACAAGGGAACTGTTGAGTCGAACAAGGGAACTGTTTAGTCAAACAAGGGAACTGTCAGTCTTGGTGTCTTTAACCTGTCTGTCTAATGGCTTGGGGGTAGAAGCTGTTCAGGGTCCTGTTGGTTCCAGACTTGGTGTCTTTAACCTGTCTGTCTAATGTCTTGGGGGTAGAAGCTGTTCAGGGTGCTGTTGGTTCCAGACTTGGTGTCTTTAACCTGTCTGTCTAATGTCTTGGGGGTAGAAGCTGTTCAGGGTCCTGTTGGTTCCAGACTTGGTGTCTTTAACCTGTCTGTCTAATGTCTTGGGGGTAGAAGCTGTTCAGGGTGCTGTTGGTTCCAGACTTGGTGTCTTTAACCTGTCTGTCTAATGTCTTGGGGGTAGAAGCTGTTCAGGGTCCTGTTGGTTCCAGACTTGGTGTCTTTAACCTGTCTGTCTAATGTCTTGGGGGTAGAAGCTGTTCAGGGTCCTGTTGGTTCCAGACTTGGTGTCTTTAACCTGTCTGTCTAATGTCTTGGGGGTAGAAGCTGTTCAGGGTCCTGTTGGTTCCAGACTTGGTGTCTTTAACCTGTCTGTCTAATGTCTTGGGGGTAGAAGCTGTTCAGGGTCCTGTTGGTTCCAGACTTGGTGTCTTTAACCTGTCTGTCTAATGTCTTGGGGTAGAAGCTGTTCAGGGTCCTGTTGGTTCCAGACTTGGTGTCTTTAACCTGTCTGTCTAATGTCTTGGGGGTAGAAGCTGTTCAGGGTCCTGTTGGTTCCAGACTTGGTGTCTTTAACCTGTCTGTCTAATGTCTTGGGGGTAGAAGCTGTTCAGGGTCCTGTTGGTTCCAGACTTGGTGTCTTTAACCTGTCTGTCTAATGTCTTGGGGTAGAAGCTGTTCAGGGTCCTGTTGGTTCCAGACTTGGTGTCTTTAACCTGTCTGTCTAATGTCTTGGGGGTAGAAGCTGTTCAGGGTCCTGTTGGTTCCAGACTTGGTGTCTTTAACCTGTCTGTCTAATGTCTTGGGGGTAGAAGCTGTTCAGGGTCCTGTTGGTTCCAGACTTGGTGTCTTTAACCTGTCTGTCTAATGGCTTGGGGGTAGAAGCTGTTCAGGGTCCTGTTGGTTCCAGACTTGGTGTCTTTAACCTGTCTGTCTAATGTCTTGGGGGTAGAAGCTGTTCAGGGTCCTGTTGGTTCCAGACTTGGTGTCTTTAACCTGTCTGTCTAATGTCTTGGGGGTAGAAGCTGTTCAGGGTCCTGTTGGTTCCAGACTTGGTGTCTTTAACCTGTCTGTCTAATGTCTTGGGGTAGAAGCTGTTCAGGGTCCTGTTGGTTCCAGACTTGGTGTCTTTAACCTGTCTGTCTAATGTCTTGGGGTAGAAGCTGTTCAGGGTCCTGTTGGTTCCAGACTTGGTGTCTTTAACCTGTCTGTCTAATGTCTTGGGGGTAGAAGCTGTTCAGGGTCCTGTTGGTTCCAGACTTGGTGTCTTTAACCTGTCTGTCTAATGTCTTGGGGTAGAAGCTGTTCAGGGTGCTGTTGGTTCCAGACTTGGTGTCTTTAACCTGTCTGTCTAATGTCTTGGGGGTAGAAGCTGTTCAGGGTCCTGTTGGTTCCAGACTTGGTGTCTTTAACCTGTCTGTCTAATGTCTTGGGGGTAGAAGCTGTTCAGGGTCCTGTTGGTTCCAGACTTGGTGTCTTTAACCTGTCTGTCTAATGTCTTGGGGGTAGAAGCTGTTCAGGGTCCTGTTGGTTCCAGACTTGGTGTCTTTAACCTGTCTGTCTAATGTCTTGGGGTAGAAGCTGTTCAGGGTCCTGTTGGTTCCAGACTTGGTGTCTTTAACCTGTCTGTCTAATGTCTTGGGGGTAGAAGCTGTTCAGGGTCCTGTTGGTTCCAGACTTGGTGTCTTTAACCTGTCTGTCTAATGTCTTGGGGTAGAAGCTGTTCAGGGTCCTGTTGGTTCCAGACTTGGTGTCTTTAACCTGTCTGTCTAATGGCTTGGGGTAGAAGCTGTTCAGGGTCCTGTTGGTTCCAGACTTGGTGTCTTTAACCTGTCTGTCTAATGTCTTGGGGGTAGAAGCTGTTCAGGGTCCTGTTGGTTCCAGACTTGGTGTCTTTAACCTGTCTGTCTAATGGCTTGGGGGTAGAAGCTGTTCAGGGTCCTGTTGGTTCCAGACTTGGTGTCTTTAACCTGTCTGTCTAATGTCTTGGGGGTAGAAGCTGTTCAGGGTCCTGTTGGTTCCAGACTTGGTGTCTTTAACCTGTCTGTCTAATGTCTTGGGGGTAGAAGCTGTTCAGGGTCCTGTTGGTTCCAGACTTGGTGTCTTTAACCTGTCTGTCTAATGGCTTGGGGGTAGAAGCTGTTCAGGGTCCTGTTGGTTCCAGACTTGGTGTCTTTAACCTGTCTGTCTAATGTCTTGGGGGTAGAAGCTGTTCAGGGTCCTGTTGGTTCCAGACTTGGTGTCTTTAACCTGTCTGTCTAATGTCTTGGGGGTAGAAGCTGTTCAGGGTCCTGTTGGTTCCAGACTTGGTGTCTTTAACCTGTCTGTCTAATGTCTTGGGGGTAGAAGCTGTTCATGGTCCTGTTGGTTCCAGACTTGGTGTCTTTAACCTGTCTGTCTAATGTCTTGGGGGTAGAAGCTGTTCAGGGTCCTGTTGGTTCCAGACTTGGTGTCTTTAACCTGTCTGTCTAATGTCTTGGGGGTAGAAGCTGTTCAGGGTCCTGTTGGTTCCAGACTTGGTGTCTTTAACCTGTCTGTCTAATGTCTTGGGGGTAGAAGCTGTTCAGGGTCCTGTTGGTTCCAGACTTGGTGCCTTTAGTCTGTGTATTATAAACCTTTCTCACCGTCCTTATAATTAGAGCGCACCGTGACATCTGACCTCTAACCCCAACAGAGTTGAAGCTCCAGGCGATGATGTTGACTCCTAATGGCCTTCTGAATCCCCGAGCCTCCATGCCCCTCCCACCCACACAGTCACCGTGGCAACAACCGCCGCCACCATCCCCACGGCAACGCCCGCCTCTCATCCTGCACACATTGGCCACGCCCACAACTTGCGACAGCCAATCACGACGGGGCAGCGCCGTCTCTACGGACACAAGCAACACCCTGGACCCCAGGTCGCCGGTGAGTCATACACACACACACTCTAGACCAGTGGTTCTCTCCTCGAGGAGCCCCAGAGACGTTTCACAATTATGTGGTAGCTCTGAACTCACCTGATTCACCTTGTCAATGGTTGAACTATCACACCTGATTCACCTTGTCAATGGTTGAACTCACCTGATTCACCTTGTCAATGGTTGAACTCACCTGATTCACCTTGTCAATGGCTGAACTCACCTGATTCACCTTGTCAATGGCTGAACTCACCTGATTCACCTTGTCAATGACTGAACACACCTGATTCACCTTGTCAATGGTTGAACTCACCTGATTCACCTTGTCAATGGCTTCAAACTTGTTAGGGCCATGGGTTCCGCTCAATACAGCCATTTTCCAGCCAAAGAGAGGAGTCACAAAAAGCAGAAATAGAGATAAAATTAATCACTGACCTTTGATGATCTTCATCAGATGACACTCGCAGGACTTCATGTTACACAATACATGTATGTCTTGTTCGATAAAGTTCATATTTATATCCGAAAAATCTCAGTTTACATTGGCGCTTTATGGTCAGTAATGTTGTGCCTCGAAAACATCCGGCGAATTTTCAGAGAGACACATCAATTTACAGAAATACTCATAATAAACATTGATAAAATAAACAACTATTATACATGGGACTTTAGATAAACTTCTCCTTAATTCAACCGCTGTGTCAGATTTCAAAAAAGCTTTACAGTGAAAGCACACCATGTAATAATCTGAGTATGGCGCTCAGACAGAAAAACAAGCTATGCAGATACGCGCATTATAAACATTCACTTACCTTTGATGATCTTCATCAGAATGCACTCCCAGGAATCCCAGTTCCTCAATAAATGTTTTGATTTGTTCGATAAAGTCCATTATTTATGTCCAAATACCTCCTTTTTTGTTTACGCGTTTAGTAAACAAATCCAAACTCACGAGGCGCGGGCAAGTCCAGGCGAAAGTTCAGACGAAAAGTCCAAAAAGTTATATTACAGTTCGTAGAAACATGTCAAACGATGTATAGAATCAATCTTTAGGATGTTTTTAACATCTTTATCTTCAATAATGTTCCAACCGGAGAATTACTTTGTCTTTAGAAATGCAATGGAACGCAGGTCGCTCTCACGGGTGCGTGTGTGATCAGCTCATGGGCCTTCTGCCAGACCTCTTACTCAATCAGCTCTCATTGCCCCCACCTCACAGTAGAAGCCTCAAACAAGGTCCTAAAGACTGTTTACATCTAGTGGAAGCCTTAGGAAGTGCAATATGACCCCATAGACACTATATTTGATAGGCAAAGAGTTGAAAGACTACAAACCTCAGATTTCCCACAGGTTTTTTCCTGCCATATGAGTTCTGTTATACTCACAGACATTCAAACAGTTTTAGAAACTTCAGAGTGAAACTTCAATCCAATACTACTAATAATGGGTGGGTCCCAGAGGTCCCAGGGGAGAGGTTCTACTACCACTGTTCTATAACATGGAACGGCTGTGGGTCCCAGAGGTCCCAGGGGAGAGGTTCTACTACCACTGTTCTATAACATGGAACGGCTGTGGGTCCCAGAGGTCCCAGAGGAGAGGTTCTACTACCACTGTTCTATAACATGGAACGGCTGTGGGTCCCAGAGGTCCCAGAGGAGAGGTTCTACTACCACTATTCTATAATATGGAACGGCTGTGGGTCCCAGAGGTCCCAGAGGAGAGGTTCTACTACCACTGTTCTATAACATGGAACGGCTGTGGGTCCCAGAGGTCCCAGAGGAGAGGTTCTACTACCACTATTCTATAACATGCAATATAACATGCTAACACACACACACACACACACACACACACACACACACACACACACACACACACACACACACACACACACACACACACACACACACACACACACACACACACACACACATCCTAACGTCTCTCTATGCTGTGCTGTGATTGGTCAGTCTCCATGGGACAGCCGGCGCGCCAGCTGGTCTTCTATTGGCCGAGGTCCCAGCCTACAGCAGCGGAGGAGCCAATCTAGTGAGAGAGATTCTCTGCTGTCAGAAGGGCGGGGTCAGAATGGTCCAATCCCAGCTGGGGTGGAGCAGGGAGGAGTCTTTCGACCTCCTGGACCAATCAGAGTATCTGACCGTGCCGATGCTCCGCCCACCTGGCTGTAACGGGAAGGCCCTTCACCTCCCTGACGCCGGGACCCTACGTTACTATAGCGACCACGAGGAGGAGGAGGAGGACGCTGAGGAGGTGAGTCTGTGTGTGTGTGTGTGTGTGTGTGTGTGTGTGTGTGTGTGTGTGTGTGTGTGCTAGTGTATCCCTCTGGACAGTGTCTGTAGATATACATTATGTGTGTATTGACTGTGTGTGTGTGACGCTGTGTGTGTGTGTGTGTGTGTGTGTGTGTGTGTGTGTGTGTGTGTGTGTGTGTGTGTGTGTGTGTGTGTGTGTGTGTGTGTGTGTGTGTGTGTGTGTGTGTGTGTGTGTGTGTGTGTGTGTGTGTGTGTGTGTGTCCCTCTGGACAGTGTGTTTAGATATACATTATGTGTGTATTGACTGTGTGTGTCTGACGCTGTGTGTGTGTCTTTGTGTGTGTGTGTCTTTGTGTGTGTTTGTGTGTGTGTGTGTGTGTGTGATTGACCCTGTGTGTGTGTGTGTGTGTGTTTCAGAGTGTGTGTTTGCGGGTGAAGCTGGTCCTGGAGCCCTATAAGCCCCAGTGGTGTAGAGATCATGAGGACTGGGCTCTCTACCTGTTCTCCCCATGTAACAGGTCAGGACACACACACAGGGTCAAACACACACACACACACACACACACACACACACACACACACACACACACACACACACACACACACACACACAGGGTCACAACACACACACACACAGGGTACACACACACACACACACACACACACACACACACACACACACACACACACACACACACACACACACACACACACACACACACACACACACACACACACACACACACACACACAGGGTCAATCACACACACACACACACACACACACACACACACACACACACACACACACACACACACACACACACACACACACACACACACAGGGTCAACACACACACACACACAGGGTCAGTCACACACACACACACACGCACACACACACACACACACACACACACACACACACACACACACACACACACACACACACACACAGGGTCACACACACACACACACAACACACACACACACACACAGGGTCAAACACACACACACACACACAGGGTCAAACACACACACACACAGGGTCAAACACACACACACACAGGGTCAAACACACACACACACACACACACACACACACACACACACACACACACACACACACACACACACACACACACACACACATTCATGCACCACGCACTTTCATTTGTGTTTTTTGTGTTTCATATATACATGTTATTTTTCAATACCAGCTTCATCCAATATATATAATAATAGTATTATTATGGACTTGACCAGACTAGACTGGATGGGACTACACTGGATGGGACTAGACTGGATGGGACCAGACTAGACTGGATGGGACTACACTGGACAGGACTAGACTGGACTAGACTGGACTGGACTAGACTGGACTGGACTGGACTAGACTGGACTGGACTAGACTGGACTGGACTAGACTGGACGAGACTAGACTGGACTAGACTGGACTGGACGGGACTAGACTGGACTAGACTGGACGGGACTAGACTGGACGGGACTAGACTGGACGAGACTGGACGAGACTGGACTGGACTAGACTGGACCAGACTGGTCTGATTTAGAATAGACTGGACTGGTTTAGACTAGACTGGACTGGACTAGACTGGTTTAGACTAGACTGGACTAGACTGGACCAGACTGGTCGGGACTAGACTGGACTGGTTTAGACTAGACTGGACTAGACTGGACGGGACAAGACTGGACTGGACTAGACTGGACGGGACTAGACTGGACTGGACTAGACTGGACTGGACTAGACTGGACTGGACTAGACTGGACCAGACTGGTCGGGACTAGACTGGACTGGTTTAGACTAGACTGGACTAGACTGGTCGGGACTAGACTGGACTGGACTAGACTGGACCAGACTTGTCTGATTTAGAATAGACTGGACTAGACTGGATGGGACTAGACTGGATGGGACTACACTGGACTGGACTAGACTGGACTGGACTAGACTGGACCAGACTGGTCTGATTTAGAATAGACTAGACTGGTTTAGACTAGACTGGTTTAGACTGGACTGGACTAGACTAGACTGGACGGGACTAGACTGGACTGGACTAGACTAGACTGGACTGGACTAGACTGGACTGGACTAGACTGGACCAGACTGGTCTGATTTAGAATAGACTGGACTGGTTTAGACTAGACTGGTTTAGACTGGACTGGACTAGACTGGACGGGACTAGACTGGCCTGGACTAGACTGGACCAGACTGGTCTGATTTAGAATAGACTGGACTGGTTTAGACTAGACAGGACTAGACTGGACTGGACCAGACTGGATGGGACTACACTGGACTGGACTAGACTGGACTGGGCTAGACTGGACCAGACTGGTCTGATTTAGAATAGACTGGACTGGTTTAGACTAGACTGGACTAGACTGGACTGGACCAGACTGGATGGGACTACACTGGACTGGACTAGACTGGACTGGGCTAGACTGGACCAGACTGGTCTGATTTAGAATAGACTGGACTGGTTTGGATGAGACTAGACTCGACCGGACTAGACTGGACTAGACTAAACTGGACTGGGCTATACCGGACTAGACCAGACCAGACTGGACTGGGCTAGACAGGACTAGACTAGACCAGACTGGACTGGGCTAGACAGGACTAGACTAGACCAGACTGGACTGGGCTAGACTAAACTGGACTGGGCTAGACAGGACTAGACTAGACCAGACTGGACTGGGCTAGACCGGACTAGACTAGACAGGACCGGACTAGACTAGACAAGACTGGACTGGGCTAGACAGGACTAGACTGGACCGGACTAGACTAGACAGGACAGGACTAGACTAGACCAGACTGGACTGGGCTATAGGCTCCAAGGATAAAGTACCATCTCATATGAATACAAGCTAGCTGCTGAATCTGGCACATTTATGGAAAATGTATTGATGTGTATTGTCTGTGTCAAATACATCTAATAATACATCTCTCGCTCTCGCTCACTCTGTCTCTGTCTCTCTCTCTCCCCCTCTCTCTCTCTCTCTCTCCCCTCTCTCTCTCTCTCTCTCTCTCTCTCTCTCTCTCTCTCTCTCTCTCTCTCTCTCTCTCCCTATCCCTCTCTCTGTCTTCTCACTCTCTGTATCTCTCTCTCTCTCTCTCTCTGTCTTCTCACTCTCTGTATCTCTCTCTCTCTCTCTCTCTCTCTCTATCTCTCTCTCTCTCTCTCTCTCTCTCTCTTCTCTCTCTCTGTATCTCTCTCTCTCTCTCTCTCTGTCTTCTCACTCTCTGTATCTCTCTCTCTCTCTCTCTCTCTCTCTCTCTCTCTCTCTCTCTCTCTGTCTCCCTGTCTCTCTCTCTCTCTCTCTCTCCCTGTCTCTCTCACTCTCCCCCTTTCTCTCTCTCCTTCCTCCCCAGGTTTCGTCAGTGGTGTCAGAGAGTGATAACTCACAAGATGTTTGATCACATAATCCTCCTTTTCATCTTCCTCAACTGCATCACCATCGCTCTGGAGAGACCAGACATACAGACACACAGTACAGTAAGACCATCACTCTGGAGAGACCAGACACACAGTACAGTAAGACCATCACTCTGGAGAGACCAGAGACCAGACACACAGTACAGTAAGACCATCACTCTGGAGAGACCAGACACACAGTTCAGTAAGACCATCGCTCTGGAGAGACCAGACATACAGACACACAGTACAGTAAGACCATCACTCTGGAGAGACCAGACATACAGACACACAGTACAGTAAGACCATCACTCTGGAGAGACCAGACACACAGTACAGTAAGACCATCGCTCTGGAGAGACCAGACATACAGACACACAGTACAGTAAGACCATCACTCTGGAGAGACCAGACACACAGACACACAGTACAGTAAGATCATCACTCTGGAGAGACCAGACACACAGACACACAGTACAGTAAGACCATCACTCTGGAGAGACCAGACACACAGACACACAGTACAGTAAGACCATCACTCTGGAGAGACCAGACACACAGTACAGTAAGACCATCACTCTGGAGAGACCAGAGACCAGACACACAGTACAGTAAGACCATCACTCTGGAGAGACCAGACATACAGACACATAGTACAGTATGACCATCACTCTGGAGAGACCAGACACACAGACACACAGTACAGTAAGACCATCACTCTGGAGAGACCAGACACACAGTACAGTCAGACCATCACTCTGGAGAGACCAGACATACAGACACACAGTACAGTAAGACCATCGCTCTGGAGAGACCAGACACACAGACACACAGTACAGTAAGACCATCACTCTGGAGAGACCAGACAGACAGAAACACAGTACAGTAAGACCATCACTCTGGAGAGACCAGACACACAGACACACAGTACAGTAAGACCATCACTCTGGAGAGACCAGACATACAGACACATAGTACAGTATGACCATCACTCTGGAGAGACCAGACACACAGACACACAGTACAGTAAGACCATCACTCTGGAGAGACCAGACACACAGTACAGTCAGACCATCACTCTGGAGAGACCAGACATACAGACACACAGTACAGTAAGACCATCGCTCTGGAGAGACCAGACATACAGACACACAGTACAGTAAGACCATCACTCTGGAGAGACCAGACACACAGTACAGTAAGACCATCACTCTGGAGAGACCAGAGACCAGACACACAGTACAGTAAGACCATCACTCTGGAGAGACCAGACATTAAGACACATAGTACAGTATGACCATCACTCTGGAGAGACCAGACACACAGACACACAGTACAGTAAGACCATCACTCTGGAGAGACCAGACACACAGTACAGTAAGACCATCACTCTGGAGAGACCAGACATACAGACACACAGTACAGTAAGACCATCACTCTGGAGAGACCAGACATACAGACACACAGTACAGTAAGACCATCGCTCTGGAGAGACCAGACATACAGACACACAGTACAGTAAGACCATCACTCTGGAGAGATCAGACACACAGTACAGTAAGACCATCAGTCTGGAGAGACCAGACACACAGACACACAGTACAGTAAGACCATCACTCTGGAGAGACCAGACACACAGTACAGTAAGACCATCACTCTGGAGAGACCAGACACACAGTACAGTAAGACCATCACTCTGGAGAGACCAGACACACAGACACACAGTACAGTAAGACCATCACTCTGGAGAGACCAGACATACAGACATATAGTACAGTATGACCATCACTCTGGAGAGACCAGACACACAGACACACAGTACAGTAAGACCATCACTCTGGAGAGACCAGACACACAGTACAGTAAGACCATCACTCTGGAGAGACCAGACACACGGTACAGTAAGACCATCACTCTGGAGAGACCAGACACACAGTACAGTAAGACCATCACTCTGGAGAGACCAGACACACAGTACAGTCAGACCATCACTCTGGAGAGACCAGACACACAGTACAGTAAGACAATCACTCTGGAGAGACCAGACATACAGACATATAGTACAGTATGACCATCACTCTGGAGAGACCAGACACACAGACACACAGTACAGTAAGACCATCACTCTGGAGAGACCAGACATACAGACACATAGTACAGTATGACCATCACTCTGGAGAGAACAGACATACAGACACACAGTACAGTAAGACCATCACTCTGGAGAGACCAGACACACAGTACAGTAAGACCATCACTCTGGAGAGACCAGACACACAGTACAGTAAGACCATCACTCTGGAGAGACCAGACACACAGTACAGTAAGACCATCACTCTGGAGACACCAGACACACAGACACACAGTACAGTAAGACCATCACTCTGGAGAGACCAGACACACAGTACAGTAAGACAATCACTCTGGAGAGACCAGACATACAGACATATAGTACAGTATGACCATCACTCTGGAGAGACCAGACACACAGACACACAGTACAGTAAGACCATCACTCTGGAGAGACCAGACACACAGTACAGTAAGACCATCACTCTGGAGAGACCAGACAGACAGACACACAGTACAGTAAGACCATCACTCTGGAGAGACCAGACACACAGACACACAGTACAGTAAGACCATCACTCTGGAGAGACCAGACACACAGACACACAGTACAGTAAGACCATCACTCTGGAGAGACCAGACATACAGTACAGTAAGACCATCTCTCTGGAGAGACCAGACACACAGACATATAGTACAGTAAGACCATCTCTCTGGAGAGACCAGACACACAGACATATAGTACAGTATGACCATCACTCTGGAGAGACCAGACACACAGACACACAGTAGAGTAAGACCATCACTCTGGAGAGACCAGACACACAGTACAGTCAGACCATCACTCTGGAGAGACCAGACACACAGACACACAGTACAGTATGACCATCACTCTGGAGAGACCAGACACACAGACACACAGTAGAGTAAGACCATCACTCTGGAGAGACCAGACACACAGACACACAGTACAGTAAGACCATCACTCTGGAGAGACCAGACACACAGTACAGTAAGACCATCACTCTGGAGAGACCAGACACACAGACACACAGTACAGTCAGACCATCACTCTGGAGAGACCAGACATACAGTACAGTAAGACCATCACTCTGGAGAGACCAGACACACAGTACAGTCAGACCATCACTCTGGAGAGTCCAGACACACAGTACAGTCAGACCATCACTCTGGAGAGACCAGACACACAGTACAGTCAGACCATCACTCTGGAGAGACCAGACACACAGTACAGTCAGACCATCACTCTGGAGAGACCAGACACACAGTACAGTAAGACCATCACTCTGGAGAGACCAGACATACAGACACACAGTACAGTAAGACCATCGCTCTGGAGAGACCAGACATACAGTACAGTAAGACCATCACTCTGGAGAGACCAGACATACAGACACACAGTACAGTAAGACCATCACTCTGGAGAGACCAGACACACAGACACACAGTACAGTCAGACCATCACTCTGGAGAGACCAGACACACAGTACAGTCAGACCATCACTCTGGAGAGACCAGACACACAGACACACAGTACAGTAAGACCATCACTCTGGAGAGACCAGACACAGTACAGTCAGACCATCACTCTGGAGAGACCAGACACAGACACACAGTACAGTAAGACCATCACTCTGGAGAGACCAGACATACAGACACACAGTACAGTAAGACCATCACTCTGGAGAGACCAGACACACAGTACAGTAAGACCATCACTCTGGAGAGACCAGACACACAGACACACAGTACAGTCAGACCATCACTCTGAGAGACCAGTTACAGTACAGTAAGACCATCACTCTGGAGAGACCAGACACACAGACACACAGTAGAGTAAGACCATCACTCTGAGAGACCAGACACACAGTACAGTCAGACCATCACTCTGGAGAGACCAGACACACAGACACACAGTACAGTATGACCATCACTCTGAGAGACCAGACACACAGACACACAGTAGAGTAAGACCATCACTCTGGAGAGACCAGACATACAGACACACAGTACAGTAAGACCATCACTCTGGAGAGACCAGACATACAGACACACAGTATAGTAAGACAATCTGTGTGTTGTGTTTTCACAGGAAGCTTAATAGTCTAACCCTGTGTGTGTGTGTTGTGTTTTCAGGAGAGAGTGTTCCTCAGTGTGTCCAACCATATCTTCACTGTGATCTTCATAGCAGAGATGACCGTTAAGGTTAGTTTAGTTAAGGTAACACATTTAGTTAAGGTAACACATTTAGGTAAGGTAACACATTTAGTTAAGGTAACACATTTAGTTAAGGTAACACATTTAGTTAAGGTAAGGTAACACATTTAGTTAAGGTAACACATTTAGTTAAGGTAACACATTTAGTTAAGGTAACACATTTAGTTAAGGTAACACATTTAGTTAAGGTAAGGTAACACATTTAGTTAAGGTAACACATTTAGTTAAGGTAACACATTTAGTCATTTAGGTAAGGTAACACATTTAGTTAAGGTAAGGTAACACATTTAGTTAAGGTAACACATTTAGTTAAGGTGTGTGTGTGTGTGTATTTCTGTTGTGTTGTAACACATTTGTGTGTGTGTGTGTGTGTGTGTGTGTGTGTGTGTGTGTCTGTGTCTGTGTGTGTGTCTGTGTCTGTGTCTGTGTCTGTGTCTGTGTCTGTGTCTGTGTGTGTGTGTGTGTGTGTGTGTGTGTGTGTGTGTGTGTGTGTGTGTGTCTGTGTCTGTGTCTGTGTCTGTGTCTGTGTGTGTGTGTGTGTGTGTGTGTGTGTCTGTGTGTGTGTGTCTGTGTGTGTGTGTGTGTGTGTGTGTGTGTGTGTGTGTGTGTGTGTGTGTCTGTGTGTGTGTCTGTGTGTATAGGTGGTAGCCCAGGGTCTGTACTCAGGGGAAGCAGTCTATCTGAAGAGCAGCTGGAATGTTCTGGATGGACTGTTGGTGTTTGTATCTCTGCTGGACATTCTGGTTTCCATAGCATCCGCCGGCGGTAACCGTATCCTAGGAATCCTCAGAGTGCTGCGACTCCTGCGTACCCTTCGACCCCTCAGGTGTGTGATGTAACGTGTGTTTGTACTGTACCTTGTGAAAACAATTTAACTAATTAATAACATCCTTGTCTTTCTGCCTTCGATACTAGTGGGACTTGTCTCTCCTAGCTGTCTGTTTACTGTCACGTCAGCTTGTCTCTCCCTAGCTGTCTGTTTACTGTCACGTCAGCTTGTCTCTCCTAGCTGTCTGTTTACTGTCACGTCAGCTTGTCTCTCCTAGCTGTCTGTTTACTGTCACGTCAGCTTGTCTCTCCTAGCTGTCTGTTTACTGTCACGTCAGCTTGTCTCTCCTAGCTGTCTGTTTACTGTCACGTCAGCTTGTCTCTCCTAGCTGTCTGTTTACTGTCACGTCAGCTTGTCTCTCCTAGCTGTCTGTTTACTGTCACGTCAGCTTGTCTCTCCTAGCTGTCTGTTTACTGTCACGTCAGCTTGTCTCTCCTAGCTGTCTGTTTACTGTCACGTCAGCTTGTCTCTCCTAGCTGTCTGTTTACTGTCACGTCAGCTTGTCTCTCCTAGCTGTCTGTTTACTGTCACGTCAGCTTGTCTCTCCTAGCTGTCTGTTTACTGTCACGTCAGCTTGTCTCTCCTAGCTGTCTGTTTACTGTCACGTCAGCTTGTCTCTCCTAGCTGTCTGTTTACTGTCACGTCAGCTTGTCTCTCCTAGCTGTCTGTCACGTCAGCTTGTCTCTCCTAGCTGTCTGTCACGTCAGCTTGTCTCTCCTAGCTATCTGTTTACTGTCACGTCAGCTTGTCTCTCCTAGCTATCTGTTTACTGTCACGTCAGCTTGTCTCTCCCTGCTGTCTGTTTACTGTCACGTCAGCTTGTCTCTCCTAGCTGTCTGTTTACTGTCACGTTAGCTTGTCTCTCCTAGCTGTCTGTTTACTGTCACGTCAGCTTGTCTCTCCCTGCTGTCTGTTTACTGTCACGTTAGCTTGTCTCTCCTAGCCGTCTGTTTACTGTCACGTCAGCTTGTCTCTCCTAGCTGTCTGTTTACTGTCACGTCAGCCTGTCTCTCCTAGCTGTCTGTTTACTGTCACGTCAGCCTGTCTCTCCTAGCTGTCTGTTTACTGTCACGTCAGCTTGTCTCTCCTAGCTGTCTGTCACGTCAGCTTGTCTCTCCTAGCTGTCTGTTTACTGTCACGTTAGCTTGTCTCTCCTAGCTGTCTGTTTACTGTCACGTTAGCTTGTCTCTCCTAGCTGTCTGTTTACTGTCACGTTAGCTTGTCTCTCCTAGCTGTCTGTTTACTGTCACGTCAGCTTGTCTCTCCTAGCTGTCTGTCACGTCAGCTTGTCTCTCCTAGCTGTCTGTTTACTGTCACGTCAGCTTGTCTCTCCCTGCTGTCTGTTTACTGTCACGTCAGCTTGTCTCTCCTAGCTGTCTGTTTACTGTCACGTCAGCTTGTCTCTCCTAGCTGTCTGTTTACTGTCACGTCAGCTTGTCTCTCCTAGCTGTCTGTTTACTGTCACGTCAGCTTGTCTCTCCTAGCTGTCTGTTTACTGTCACGTCAGCTTGTCTCTCCTAGCTGTCTGTTTACTGTCACGTCAGCTTGTCTCTCCTAGCTGTCTGTTTACTGTCACGTCAGCTTGTCTCTCCTAGCTGTCTGTTTACTGTCACGTCAGCTTGTCTCTCCTAGCTGTCTGTCACGTCAGCTTGTCTCTCCTAGCTATCTGTTTACTGTCACGTCAGCTTGTCTCTCCTAGCTGTCTGTTTACTGTCACGTCAGCTTGTCTCTCCTAGCTATCTGTTTACTGTCACGTCAGCTTGTCTCTCCTAGCTGTCTGTTTACTGTCACGTCAGCTTGTCTCTCCTAGCTGTCTGTCACGTCAGCTTGTCTCTCCTAGCTGTCTGTTTACTGTCACGTCAGCTTGTCTCTCCTAGCTGTCTGTTTACTGTCACGTCAGCTTGTCTCTCCTAGCTGTCTGTTTACTGTCACGTCAGCTTGTCTCTCCTAGCTGTCTGTTTACTGTCACGTCAGCTTGTCTCTCCTAGCTGTCTGTCACGTCAGCTTGTCTCTCCTAGCTGTCTGTTTACTGTCACGTCAGCTTGTCTCTCCTAGCTGTCTGTTTACTGTCACGTCAGCTTGTCTCTCCTAGCTGTCTGTTTACTGTCACGTCAGCTTGTCTCTCCTAGCTGTCTGTTTACTGTCACGTCAGCTTGTCTCTCCTAGCTGTCTGTTTACTGTCACGTCAGCTTGTCTCTCCTAGCTGTCTGTTTACTGTCACGTCAGCTTGTCTCTCCTAGCTGTCTGTTTACTGTCACGTCAGCCTGTCTCTCCTAGCTGTCTGTTTACTGTCACGTCAGCTTGTCTCTCCTAGCTGTCTGTCACGTCAGCTTGTCTCTCCTAGCTGTCTGTTTACTGTCACGTCAGCTTGTCTCTCCTAGCTGTCTGTTTACTGTCACGTCAGCTTGTCTCTCCTAGCTGTCTGTCACGTCAGCTTGTCTCTCCTAGCTGTCTGTTTACTGTCACGTCAGCTTGTCTCTCCTAGCTGTCTGTTTACTGTCACGTCAGCTTGTCTCTCCTAGCTGTCTGTTTACTGTCACGTCAGCTTGTCTCTCCTAGCTGTCTGTTTACTGTCACGTCAGCTTGTCTCTCCTAGCTGTCTGTTTACTGTCACGTCAGCTTGTCTCTCCTAGCTATCTGTTTACTGTCACGTCAGCTTGTCTCTCCTAGCTGTCTGTTTACTGTCACGTCAGCTTGTCTCTCCTAGCTGTCTGTTTACTGTCACGTCAGCTTGTCTCTCCTAGCTGTCTGTCACGTCAGCTTGTCTCTCCTAGCTGTCTGTTTACTGTCACGTCAGCTTGTCTCTCCTAGCTGTCTGTTTACTGTCACGTCAGCTTGTCTCTCCTAGCTGTCTGTTTACTGTCACGTCAGCTTGTCTCTCCTAGCTGTCTGTCACGTCAGCTTGTCTCTCCTAGCTGTCTGTTTACTGTCACGTCAGCTTGTCTCTCCTAGCTGTCTGTTTACTGTCACGTCAGCTTGTCTCTCCTAGCTGTCTGTTTACTGTCACGTTAGCTTGTCTCTCCTAGCTATCTGTCACGTCAGCTTGTCTCTCCTAGCTGTCTGTCACGTCTGCTTGTCTCTCCTAGCTGTCTGTTTACTGTCACGTCAGCTTGTCTCTCCTAGCTGTCTGTCACGTCAGCTTGTCTCTCCTAGCTGTCTGTTTACTGTCACGTCAGCTTGTCTCTCCTAGCTGTCTGTCACGTCTGCTTGTCTCTCCTAGCTGTCTGTTTACTGTCACGTCAGCTTGTCTCTCCTAGCTATCTGTCACGTCAGCTTGTCTCTCCTAGCTGTCTGTTTACTGTCACGTCAGCTTGTCTCTCCTAGCTGTCTGTTTACTGTCACGTCAGCTTGTCTCTCCTAGCTGTCTGTCACGTCAGCTTGTCTCTCCTAGCTGTCTGTTTACTGTCACGTCAGCTTGTCTCTCCTAGCTGTCTGTTTACTGTCACGTCAGCTTGTCTCTCCTAGCTGTCTGTTTACTGTCACGTTAGCTTGTCTCTCCTAGCTATCTGTTTACTGTCACGTCAGCTTGTCTCTCCTAGCTGTCTGTTTACTGTCACGTCAGCTTGTCTCTCCTAGCTGTCTGTTTACTGTCACGTCAGCTTGTCTCTCCTAGCTGTCTGTTTACTGTCACGTCAGCTTGTCTCTCCTAGCTGTCTGTTTACTGTCACGTCAGCTTGTCTCTCCTAGCTGTCTGTTTACTGTCACGTCAGCTTGTCTCTCCTAGCTGTTTCTGTCACGTCAGCTTGTCTCTCCTAGCTGTCTGTTTACTGTCACGTCAGCTTGTCTCTCCTAGCTGTCTGTTTACTGTCACGTCAGCTTGTCTCTCCTAGCTGTCTGTCACGTCAGCTTGTCTCTCCTAGCTGTCTGTTTACTGTCACGTCAGCTTGTCTCTCCTAGCTGTCTGTTTACTGTCACGTCAGCTTGTCTCTCCTAGCTGTCTGTCACGTCAGCTTGTCTCTCCTAGCTGTCTGTTTACTGTCACGTCAACTTGTCTCTCCTAGCTGTCTGTCACGTCAGCTTGTCTCTCCTAGCTGTCTGTCACGTCAGCTTGTCTCTCCTAGCTGTCTGTTTACTGTCACGTCAGCTTGTCTCTCCTAGCTGTCTGTTTACTGTCACGTCAGCTTGTCTCTCCTAGCTGTCTGTTTACTGTCACGTCAGCTTGTCTCTCCTAGCTGTCTGTTTACTGTCACGTCAGCTTGTCTCTCCTAGCTGTCTGTTTACTGTCACGTCAGCTTGTCTCTCCTAGCTGTCTGTTTACTGTCACGTCAGCTTGTCTCTCCTAGCTGTCTGTTTACTGTCACGTCAGCTTGTCTCTCCTAGCTATCTGTTTACTGTCACGTCAGCTTGTCTCTCCTAGCTGTCTGTTTACTGTCACGTCAGCTTGTCTCTCCTAGCTGTCTGTTTACTGTCACGTCAGCTTGTCTCTCCTAGCTGTCTGTCACGTCAGCTTGTCTCTCCTAGCTGTCTGTTTACTGTCACGTCAGCTTGTCTCTCCTAGCTGTCTGTTTACTGTCACGTCAGCTTGTCTCTCCTAGCTGTCTGTCACGTCAGCTTGTCTCTCCTAGCTGTCTGTTTACTGTCACGTCAGCTTGTCTCTCCTAGCTGTCTGTCACGTCTGCTTGTCTCTCCTAGCTATCTGTTTACTGTCACGTTAGCTTGTCTCTCCTAGCTGTCTGTCACGTCAGCTTGTCTCTCCTAGCTATCTGTTTACTGTCACGTCAGCTTGTCTCTCCAAGCTATCTGTTTACTGTCACGTCAGCTTGTCTCTCCTAGCTGTCTGTTTACTGTCACGTCAGCTTGTCTCTCCTAGCTGTCTGTTTACTGTCACGTCAGCTTGTCTCTCCTAGCTGTCTGTTTACTGTCACGTTAGCTTGTCTCTCCTAGCTGTCTGTTTACTGTCACGTCAGCTTGTCTCTCCTAGCTGTCTGTCACGTCAGCTTGTCTCTCCTAGCTGTCTGTTTACTGTCACGTCAGCTTGTCTCTCCTAGCTGTCTGTTTACTGTCACGTTAGCTTGTCTCTCCTAGCTGTCTGTTTACTGTCACGTCAGCTTGTCTCTCCTAGCTGTTTCTGTCACGTCAGCTTGTCTCTCCTAGCTGTCTGTCACGTCAGCTTGTCTCCTAGCTGTCTGTACTGTCACGTCAGCTTGTCTCTCCTAGCTGTCACGTCAGCTGTTCCTAGCTGTCTGTTTACTGTCACGTCAGCTTGTCTCTCCTAGCTGTCTGTTTACTGTCACATCAGCTTGTCTCTCCTAGCTGTTTCTGTCACGTCAGCTTGTCTCTCCTAGCTGTCTGTCACGTCAGCTTGTCTCTCCTAGCTGTCTGTTTACTGTCACGTCAGCTTGTCTCTCCTAGCTGTCTGTTTACTGTCACGTCAGCTTGTCTCTCCTAGCTGTCTGTTTACTGTCACGTCAGCTTGTCTCTCCTAGCTGTCTGTTTACTGTCACGTCAGCTTGTCTCTCCTAGCTGTCTGTTTACTGTCACGTCAGCTTGTCTCTCCTAGCTGTCTGTTTACTGTCACGTCAGCTTGTCTCTCCTAGCTGTCTGTTTACTGTCACGTCAGCTTGTCTCTCCTAGCTGTCTGTTTACTGTCACGTCAGCTTGTCTCTCCTAGCTGTCTGTCACGTCAGCTTGTCTCTCCTAGCTGTCTGTTTACTGTCACGTCAGCTTGTCTCTCCTAGCTGTCTGTCATGTCAGCTTGTTCCTAGCTGTCTGTTTACGTTAGCTTGTCTCTCCTAGCTGTCTGTTTACTGTCACGTCAGCTTGTCTCTCCTAGCTGTCTGTTTACTGTCACGTCAGCTTGTCTCTCCTAGCTGTCTGTTTACTGTCACGTCAGCCTGTCTCTCCTAGCTGTCTGTTTACTGTCACGTCAGCTTGTCTCTCCCTGCTGTCTGTTTACTGTCACGTTAGCTTGTCTCTCCTAGCTGTCTGTTTACTGTCACGTCAGCTTGTCTCTCCTAGCTATCTGTCACGTCAGCTTGTCTCTCCTAGCTGTCTGTTTACTGTCACGTCAGCTTGTCTCTCCTAGCTATCTGTCACGTCAGCTTGTCTCTCCTAGCTGTCTGTTTACTGTCACGTCAGCTTGTCTCTCCTAGCTGTCTGTTTACTGTCACGTCAGCTTGTCTCTCCTAGCTGTCTGTTTACTGTCACGTCAGCTTGTCTCTCCTAGCTGTCTGTCACGTCAGCTTGTCTCTCCTAGCTGTCTGTTTACTGTCACGTCAGCTTGTCTCTCCTAGCTGTTTCTGTCAGCTTGTCTCTCAGCTTGTCACGTCAGCTTGTCTCTCCTAGCTGTCTGTTTACTGTCACGTCAGCTTGTCTCTCCTAGCTGTCTGTTTACTGTCACGTCAGCTTGTCTCTCCTAGCTGTCTGTTTACTGTCACGTCAGCTTGTCTCTCCTAGCTGTCTGTTTACTGTCACGTCAGCTTGTCTCTCCTAGCTGTCTGTCACGTCAGCTTGTCTCTCCTAGCTGTCTGTTTACTGTCACGTCAGCTTGTCTCTCCTAGCTGTCTGTCACGTCAGCTTGTCTCTCCTAGCTGTCTGTTTACTGTCACGTCAGCTTGTCTCTCCTAGCTGTCTGTTTACTGTCACGTCAGCTTGTCTCTCCTAGCTGTCTGTCACGTCAGCTTGTCTCTCCTAGCTATCTGTTTACTGTCACGTCAGCTTGTCTCTCCTAGCTGTCTGTTTACTGTCACGTCAGCTTGTCTCTCCTAGCTGTCTGTTTACTGTCACGTCAGCTTGTCTCTCCTAGCTGTCTGTCACGTCAGCTTGTCTCTCCTAGCTGTCTGTTTACTGTCACGTCAGCTTGTCTCTCCTAGCTGTCTGTTTACTGTCACGTCAGCTTGTCTCTCCTAGCTGTCTGTTTACTGTCACGTCAGCTTGTCTCTCCTAGCTGTCTGTCACGTCAGCTTGTCTCTCCTAGCTGTCTGTTTACTGTCACGTCAGCTTGTCTCTCCTAGCTGTCTGTTTACTGTCACGTCAGCTTGTCTCTCCTAGCTGTCTGTTTACTGTCACGTCAGCTTGTCTCTCCTAGCTGTCTGTTT